>NC_056737.1:144432826-144644870 GCF_019279795.1 Protopterus annectens
AGTAGCTTGGGTCCCCCCCTTCGAAAGAACAGTGTACCCTTGCATGTGTCCTAACAGGAACTCACCTTTGCTACCACAAAAAAGAGCAGTCTATACTTATTTGTGCCATCCAACCTGCCCTTCATTTGATGGCAACTGCATATCATGGTATTCCCAGTTAATAGCCTCACACATTTTAAGGTAAATGATATAGACTGGCATACATACTGCATGTCTCTGAGTACTGGTCCGATAACTGATGAATGACTAAAAAACACAGAAAGGTAAGACAGAGCCATATATTTATAAGGAATAATCATGACAGGTTGTGTTATCACTAAGTGCACTACATCTAAATATATTAAATATAATAAATGTACAAATAGTTTATGTCTTGATATCAGTGTACATTCAGTTGTACTTATTTGTGTGGGGAATTACTTCATGTCTTTGCTGCAAAGCTGCTTGTGTGGCAAAGATGACGAAGGCACCCATCCTGTTTTCTGAAGGTGCATTGGAGTGATAATTGACATCCAGACCTATGTAGACATATCTCATGTGTACTAACATTTTTTACTGTGCATGTCATAGATGGAGTTTCCTCAATTCAACTATTTTCAGTTTTTTATTTTTTGGGAGGGGCACTGTTTGTGTGATGCGCCACTTAGCACAAACATGTTTGGCTATGCTCATCTTGTTTGTATGTAGATGCAGTGCACAAACTTGTTGAATGGACCACCTAGGTAGCAGACAGGACCCAGACAGCCACAAACATAAACCGGATGTATTCAATTAATACTATTCACTATCATGCAAACAAGTTGGCGTACAATGTGCACCTTCAAGCGCCATGTTTGCAAGATGGTAAGCAATGAACAACACTTAGCATGAGACCTGAAATTGGCAGGAAAACATTAGTCTACATTAGTCTTGATCTGTGGTAGACATGGCAGATATTCATGGAGACGTTTTGTGATTTTGTGCTCAAATATGGGGTGTCCAGGAGTCCAAAGTGTTTGTTGGACTCCTAGTGAATGAACATGAGTCCAGGTTTTTGCAGAGGGAGTATCATGGCTGAGATTGCAAGTCAGAGGCATGGAATAGTCTTGCCCGGACATTGACCAGTGTTACTGGTATTCCCTGCACTGGTGCACAATGTAGGAATCACTACAGAGATGTTTGTATTAGGAAGATAGACACCCTTGAATATTGGATTGAGGAATGTAGGACTGGGGGCACCTTACAGATGTGTAAGTGTCACTTTCAGAGACTACTTGTAAGAGTTACAAGTTGGATATAGTCAGGATTGGCATTCATAATGGTATCCTGTTCTGTTCTGTTTTTTCTACAGCATTCACAGACCAAGAACTGAATGTCAAACCCATGCTGCTAGATTGGCACTGTTGCAAAAAGCAAGTGGTATGTATGCATCTGAACAGTAATGTTATTTTAGCATTACAAGTAAAGACACCTTTATTGGTTTATTATACAACTGTATCAAACTGAGCATACATCTCTCAACTGTAATAGGAAATTATGCATACATTAGTCTGTAGGCCAAAAAAAAAAACAGTTCAGTATTAGAGAGTAGTCAGAGGTTTTTGGTTGAAAAACCACACTTACTAAATATGCAATAATCAGATTTGCTCTGAGTTATTGCACAATGGCACCTCCTATACTGAGCCAACAGATATAGCCAGCATACTGGCCGAGAGATTCAGTGCCAACTTTACCCCTCTCCCCCTACAAGGGCCCTATCACAATACCAGAAGAAAGTGTGGTACCCATCATTTCTGTGGCACAGGTAAAAATTGCATTGTCCAAAGCCAAGAACGCAGCATCCATGGGACCTGATAATATCCCTGGCTGTGTCCTACATGAGCTACAAAATGAACTGGCACCACATCTGTGTGCCCTGTTCAATCACAGCCTTACCTCAGGCTATGTCTCTAATGAATGGTGCACTGCTACTGTTATCCCGCTCCACAAAGGTGAAGCAACTACAGACCCTGGGAACTATTGCCCCATTAGCCTGACGAGTCTGGTATGCAAAGCTATGGAGCGCATCATCATGGATCTGCTTAACAAAGATATAGGCAATCTCCAAACTCTTGACCCTACACAGTTTGGCTTTGTCAAGGGGAGATCCTGCCTGATGAACCTGGTTGACTTCTCTGAGGCAGTCACCAAGGCTGTGGATGAGGGTAAGGCAGTGCATACAGCCTGCCTCGACCTGGCCAAGGCCTTTGATACCATTCCCCACTCAGATATCATCGATAAACTCAACAAACTAGGCATCAATCCTTACACCACTAGGTGGGTTGCAAATTGGCTCACAGACAGGACCCACAGAGTGAAAGTTGTGGATTCCAAGTCAGACTATTGACCAGTCATGAGTGGAGTCCCACAGGGCATGGTCCTGGGACCTCTCCTGTTTGGCATCTACTTCTCAGAAGTCCAGGCCAACACAGAAGAACTTTGGCTGATGATGTTTGCTGATCACTCCAAGCTAGGAGTCATTATCAACTCCCCACATGATGCAGACAACCCACAAAAGGGCCTCTCTGAGACCATTGACTGGTCCCAGAACAATGGGCTGAAGCTTAATGCCAAAAATGCATTATCATCCCCTTTGGAAAAAAACTTAGTTCCCATGAATTGCCAGGTTGATGGGAGCCCACTGAACACTGAAGGGGCAGTAAGAGATCTGGGTACCCAGGTTGACAGCCACCTCACCTTCGACCACCACATTGCCACTGTGGTCAGAAAGTCCTTCTACATGGTACATCTTATAACCAAAAGTTTCGCATCCAGGAAGAAAGAGGTCATCATCCCTCTCTACACATCCCTTATTAGACCAATCATTGAATATAATGCCCCTTTGGCATGTACCTGATCAGACACCTACAACAGCTGGACAGGCCACAAAAGTACCTTACAAAAAGGATCCTAGGTCTTAAACACATGGACAGACTCAAGAAACTTCTGCTGTTCTCAGTCACTTATCGTCTACTTAGAGGTGATCTCTGCTTGACTTACAAAGCCATGTCCAACCCAGCCCTACTTGAAATGCTACACCTAAAGAAATCCCAATCCTCCTGTGCCACATGCTGCAGAGATCACAATCTCATTACCACATTTAACAGAACATGCTGGAGGGACAGGTTCATCTCCCAAAGACCACCCATACTCTGGAATAAGCTTCCCATTCATGTCAAGCAGAGTACCTTGCTGGCCCTCTTCAAGAGAAATCTTGATGAGTGGATGGGTAACAGAAAGTTCATTCCAGGGATCATTCCAGTTGCCCTATTGGATAGGGGCACTGTGAACTAACATCAGGTGGCATGGTGCCTGGGCAATTTTTTTGGGCTAGGCTTATAAAGGCTCAAGGGCCATTAACCTGGTACACACCTATGAACCTATGAACCTAATACTATTAAGTTCTCATCAGTATTGCAATGTAATGTCAGACCTTTAAAGCAGTGTCACCAATGGCCTGCTGTAAACTGTAAACAGTATAATTGGAACACACATATGTGCAATATATGCACACATCAAGGATTGCTTGCTGCAGTCTGTAGTATAGTGTGCATCTTATGAGCTGGGTAGTCTTAACAGTAACAAAGTTATTTTTTAGTAATTGGTAGTCTTAAAATTAAAGGTAACAATATAGAGTCAAATAATTGTATCAGTGGATTGTATGTCACAAATGAAGTTGCTAATGTTCTCCCTTGTTTTTCTCTCACCCCAACCTTATCTTCTCTTTGTTTTTTTTCCACAGCACATCTGGGTAGGCCTGCTTCACAGGATTCACATCTGCCCCAACTCCACTGGCTATAGCACCAAGGCCCAGCACATCTGGGACACAGCCTGGTAGCACCCCCTCTGCTGCACCTGCACTACCTAGCCTCTCAGGTATTTTTTCCCCCCACAGGATAGACCAGTGGTTTCCTCTGGGAGCAGTGGCAGAGGTGGTGATTTTGTCACCTGAGATGAACTGCCAGGGTTGGTGCACAGGATTGTGTGGCACCACGTTGGTGCACACCTACGACAGATGGAGACACTGCTCTCCATCATTATATTGAATAACATGAGGAGACACAGATGTCAGCCACTGCAGCCACTGTTGCAGTGAGGTGACATTGATGACAGTTCAGTGGGTGATGACTAGTTTCTCACTGTTACCCAGCTTGATGTCCATTGATTTACCATTGACCCACCCTTACCCCAACCATGATGTTCATCCACCTCTTGTGTCCTTTACCATACCTGTGTCTTGTTCTGTATGTTCTGTCTGTCTGCAGTTACTTCTTCACCTACCCAACCTACCTGACCCAGACATACCTACGCCCCTTCCCCAACATTCCTCTCTCTCTCTCAAAAAACGGTGCCTGTCCCAAAAAATGTCGCATACATAGCTTTTCATTTTGTACACATGTCATCTTTACACACTTGATTCAGTCCAATTGGCTATACAACATGATTGTGTTGTAGTTACCCCTCTCTCTCTGGAGTTGACACTGCAAATTTAGCTACTATTCTGCACATCTGAACATTTTTTACTGTTGAAGAAATGGATAGCTATGTTTTTTTTCTACATCCTTCTTGCACATTCTTACCCTCCTTTCACTTTGGTCTTCCCCTTGCTTTCTCCCCATGTCATCACTTTTCTATCTTTCACATTTTTTTCTTTAAAGCATAATTGCACTATGGGGTGCATCCTGCACTAATGCATGGCTACAGCAAAAAGCAGTTATAAGTGTTTTATACAGCTGTATTGGAAGCCAGTACCATCTAGGCCAACAGTGGATGTATTACTCCACTGATTGCATGAACACCTGCTGCCAGACAGTCAAGTAGTAAGTATATTTTAGAGACTCCATACCAACTATTACACTTTAGAATTTGGATTTACACGTAAAAGTATTTGAAACTGTTACATACACCTAGATTCCAACCCAGT
Organism: Protopterus annectens; assembly: GCF_019279795.1. Lineage (NCBI taxonomy): Eukaryota > Metazoa > Chordata > Ceratodontiformes > Protopteridae > Protopterus > Protopterus annectens. The sequence continues at coordinate 144,437,769 of NC_056737.1, forward strand.
ACCATCTGACCCCAAAAATGAACAGCTCAATGCATTAACAGATGGTGCTACAGACTCAGTTGATAGCAGGTGTATTTTAGAGACTGAATAGCTGTTGCATACAGGAGTGCACCCATAGTGTGTCACACAATCCTATGCACCATCCTTTGCAGTTCTACTCAGGTGATAAAGTTACCACCTCTGTCCCTGCTCTTGGAAGGCGCCACAGGAGTGTCCCCTGGAGCAGAGCTACCTGAGGGGACAGGTAGTGCAGGAGCAGCAGAGGGAGTGCTGCCAGATCGCACACTTGACGTACTGGGCAGCGATACTGTAGCCTGTGGAGGGGGGGGAGACAGATCCTGTTTGACAGGCCTACCCTGCTGTGCTGTGGGGTAAAAAAACAACAAATAAAAACAAAAAAAAGAGAAAATAAGGGTTGGGGTAAAAGAAAAAAAGGGAGAACATTAGTAACTTCATTTGTAACATACAAAGCATTGATACAATTATTTGACTGTATTCTGTTACCTTTACTTTTAAAACTACAAACTCCTAATACTTTTATTTATCACTTTAAGACTACCCAGTTCATAACTGAATCACACTATAGTACAGATTGCTGCAAGCAATCCTTGATGTGTGCATATATTGCACACATGAGTGTTCCAGTTATACTGATTTCAGTTTACAGTAGGCCATTTCTGCCATTGGTATTGAGGTCTGAAGTTACATTGCAATAAGGATGAAAACTTAGCAGTATTGTATATTTGGAAGTGTGGTTTTTGAACCTACAAATGCTGACTACTCTCTAATACTGTACTGTTATTTTGTCCTACAGACTACTGCAAGCATACACTCCTTTTACAGTTCAGAAATGCATGCTCACTGTTATTTGAGAATATGAAACTGTTGCTTTGTGCTAGAGACTAAGGCATACATACTTTCTTTTACAGTTGAGATATGCATGCTCACTTTGCTACAACTGTATTAACTACCAAGTAAGCCATCTTTAACTTTTAATGCTACAGTAACAGTACTGTTCTGATGCATACATACACATGCTACTTGCATCCTTGACAAACACATGACATGAGACCTGTCATTCAATGCCTGCTGTATGGCAGCTGTGGAGAAAACAGAACAGAGAAGAATACCATTATGAATACCAGTCTTGACTATATTCAGCTTTTAACTCTTACAATTAGTCACTGTAATTGATACATACTGTAAAAGAAAACACAAAGATCAATGCACGTTAGGTTCAAGCAAGGCGCCCTTTATTACTTGCAACAAGGAGACAAAGCATATAGGTACAAGGTTTGTCTGATTTTCCATAGTTCAGCCTACAGTTTTTATACAGTTTTCTGCAAGTTCACAGAAAGATGCCATTATTAGATTTGCTGCTGACATGGTCGGATAATTGTTGTCTTGCAAAAACATGTTTGAGAAAAACAACCTGGCCTTGGGCTTGTTTCAGCTTTCCTTAGTTTCTTACAATTCTTTCTCTAGTTCTGATATGATACATTCAAGGTACAGTCCTGGCCTCAATACACATTCTGCTGACCATGGATTTACAGACATCCATTGTTCTTTTTTCAGAGCTTCTAGCAGCTGCATATTTTCACACAGAATAAGCAGAATAAATGTATTAACTCCTTTTAACTCTTAATGCACTAAACCTGCATATTGCAGTTATATATTTCAATACACTAAGCCTACATATTGCATTGCAGTTATACATTTTCCTAACATTTCCTCCCTTTTAATACTTTATTCTACTTTCAAAACAAGCATAAACAGTTTTTCTTCCCTTAACCATTTCCCTCTCAGGATTTGCAGTTAGAGAGTTATTCAGTTCAAGTTTATGAAAGTATTTCTTCAGCTTTTAATCAGTACCTGTAACTCAACATTCTGATATAAAGTCTTTGAAACTGAAGCGTCTATGAAATTTTCAACTAGTCCTTTTATACAGGGGATGCAGCAGCATCCACACACCATCAGTAAGGCTGCCCCTACACAGATGGCAATCAGAATGTTCATCAAGTTGCTGCCCCAACCCAGAACCATTTTTGGAAAAAGTCTGTCAATGGATTTGGTCCTGGTTTGGTCATAGATGACACTTGCTGAATTATTTTGAGATGGCTGTCTATTTCATGTTTGTTGTCAGGAATAAAGGAACAGCACTCCTCCTGGATTAAAGCACACAAACCTCCTTTCACCGCTAGGGTGAAGTCGAGAGCCATGAGATTTTGAAGCACCACTGTCCTCATGGCTGTGAGTTCATCAGTCACCAATTTCAGGGTGGAAAAAGTCGCATTACTCATTGTTTCAAGAAGTTTGGATAGTTTTCTCAGCTCCCAGATCGATTTCACTGCTCAGTATGCTGGTATTATGCCCGCCCAAGATATGAAGTCATCACCTAGATCCATGTGCGACAGTCCTTTGTCATTCACATGGGCTAAATCATGGTGATATATCCAGGATGCATCAACTTGTCCCACCGGATTAGCGGGTTTCTTGATTTCTCAAACATTTCGAATTTTCCCCTGGAGTAGTTTCGATACATGTTGTATTGCTGAAATCAGATATGCCAAAAAACAGCTTCCAGACCAATTGCCTGGTAGTCATTTATATGCTCTATCACCACACATGAAGTAGCAGTCAGGAATTGTGACTGAGATGTTGCTGAATTTATAGTTGCCGGGCTTTTGTTGGGTCATAGCCCAGAACATTTTGCTATACACAATTTGATTTTCATCAACCGTTTTCTTTCTTTCAGTGGAGTCATTGCTATTGCCAACTTGCAGTTGTTGGCCCTCGTTTGTCGTGGTGCAGGAATTTCCAGTACAGTAATGTATCACTGTCATGTTACAGGTGCTATTTCCAACCTCTATTTTTCCATAATTTTGAAAGCACACTGTTCCTCTTTTTGCCTTGGGTAAGAATAGGGTCACTCTTTTAATTGATGTCACATTCACTGCATCTTTCAGCAGTGCTTGCCAGGTTTGGTTCACATTTACGGGAATCTATATTAAGGGTATTCCTCCATGTGCAGTAGGAATAGCTGCACAGGCTCAACAATTGGAGATATTGAGGGTGTCTGCATAAGCGTCCTTAATAGCCTGATAAGTATTGAAATTTGGGTGCCACTTTGCACGTTTACTTCATTCTACTTGTGTGGCAGAGAAGAGAAATGGCCACAATAAAAAGATTATTGCTACCAGTACAGTTAACAAGATGGTCATGCAATATTTCTGCGGGAATGATTGCTCTGCATTCCTGTTTTCTCCCGTTCCTCCAAACAGATGTATTTGGATCTTTCTTGCTTCCGTCATCTTCGCCTAGGACACGTGATCTTACTCTCTGCCCTATAGGACCTTAGCACCGGTGATTGCTTCACTGGGTTTGAGATGGATCAGTTCCTATTGATCTGACCCCCCCCCTTTGTAGCCAGACTTTTGTGCTTAGGGTCCCGATGGAGAGGTAAGGTCTTTGTCCAGCTCGAAGTTCTTCACCAACTTGCAGTGCATCAGATGTATCCACGAAGCTCGCTCTGCTATTTTGACTGCAGTAGGTGTTGAAAGAAGCACCTGGTAGGGATCTTCCCACTTTGGCGATGCCCAGTTCTTTTGCTTCACGATTTTAATCCACACCCAGTCTCCTGGCATCACTGCCACTTCCGATGTTCATAGGTTCATAGGTTCATACTAGGCTATCTGCCCTAGGGCATTTATAAGCCTAGCCAGAATGTGTTTGGCTTTCGCCACCCATTTTACATTTATTTTGCTATGCCCTTTTTTGAGGTTAGTATACTGTGCCTCTGTCTAACAGTGACACAGAAGTGATACCCGGGGTAAACCTATGATCTCCCATCCACTCATCAAGATTCCTCTTGAAGAGAGTCAATGAGGGACTCTGCCTAACCTGGACTGGGATTTTATTCCAGAGTGAAGGGAGCCTCTGGGTTATGAATCTGTCCCTCAAGCATGTCCTATTTATTTCAGTGCTGAGGTTCAAGTCTCTCGAGCGCATAGCTCGATGGGATTTGGATTTTCTGAGGTGCAGCATGTCCATTAATTCCGGGTTGGACATGGCTTTATACATCAGGCACAGATTGCCTCTGAACCGGTGGTATGCCACTGAGTAGAGCTGGAATTTCTTTAACCGGGCAGCATATGGCATCTGTTTGAGCCCTTTGATCCTCTTGGTGAGGTACTTTTGGGGTCTTTCCAGTTGCTGCAGGTGTCTGGTAAGGTACATCTCAAAAGGGGCATTGTACTCAATTATGAGCCTGATGAGGGATGAGTAAAGAGGCACGATGACCTCCCCTGATCTAGATGTGAATCCCTTCATGATTAGATGGGCTATATAAAATGTTTTTCTAACCATATTGGCCACGTGGTTGTCAAATGAGAGATTGCTATCAACTTGGGTCCCCAGGTCCCTAATTACTTCTTCTGTACTTAATGGATTACCACCTATGTGGTAATTTGTGAAACAATTGTTTTTGCCAAAGGGATGACTATACACTTTTTGGCATTTAGCTTGAGGCCATGGCTCTGGCACCAGTTGTCTGTTTCTATGAGGCCCTTTTGGAGGATGCTTGTGTCGGCTGGAGAGTCGATTATGGTGCCCAGTTTGCAGTCATCTGCAAACTTGGTCAGCCACAGTCCTTCCGTGTTGGCCTGTACCTCTGAGAAATATATACTGAACAAGAGGTCCCAGGATTGAGCCTTGTGGGACACCACTTGTAACTGGTTTGGAGTCTGACATGGCTCCAGCAATTCTAACCATGTGGGTTCTGTCCTTGAGCCAGTTTGCAATCCATCTAGTGACATAGGGGTTTATATTTAAGCTGGTGAGCTTATCTATAATGCCAGAGTGGGATATTGTATCGAAGGCTTTTGTGAGGTCCAGGTAGGCTGTGTGGACCACCTTCCCCTTGTCAATGGCCTTAGTGACTGTTTCAAAGAAATCAATGAGGGTTAAGAGGCAGGATCTGCCCTTATCAAAGCCGAACTGGGTAGGATCCAGTGTCTGTAGGTCCCCAATATCTTTATTTATGAGGTCCATGATGATCCTTTCCATAGCTTTGCAGACCAAGCTAGTCAGGCTTATGGGGCGATAGTTTCCAGGATCCGTTGAGGTACCACTTTTATGGAGAGGGACCACTGTTGCTGTATGCCACTCTTTGGGCACATATCCTGTAGTAAGGCTGAGATTGAACAGTAGTTTTATGTTTGGGTTTAGCTCTTCTTGGAGTTCATGTAGGACGCAGCCCGGGACACCGTCTGGTCCCATTGATGCTGTGTTTTTTGCTTTGGAGAGGGCGGCTCTTACCAGAGCATCTGAGATGTCAGGGGGGCAGCACTCTGCTGGGATAGATATTTGCCCTTTTGGTGGGGAGAAGTTTGCGCTGAACCTGTCAGCTAGGATGTTGGCAATGTCTGTGGGTTCGGTGTATTTTTTGTCATTTTGGACTAATTCTGAGCATATCTGGGAATTGCCACCCAGTTTCGGTTTGTTTTTGACCTGAAACAGAATTAAACTGCAACAGATGTTTAGAACTCAACAACTTTTTCATATATTCAACTAACGTAAAATCAGCTTCCTGGTCTGATGACATGAGAGGTTTCCACTGGGGTGTATAATAAGCCCTCCCATATAGCTTCTCGAAAGGAGTCAATCCTTTTACTGTAGGGATGGTTCTCATGTTCAACAGTGCCAGGGCTAAACTGTACAGCCAGGTTTTCCCTGTCTCAGCTATCAATTTCCTCAGTTTGCTTTTAAGTATACCATTATGTCTTTCAACCAGCCCTGCAGACTGCGGATGATATGCACAATGATTTTTTAAAGAAATACCAAAAAACTTACTCAGCTGTTGTATGGTTTGATTTACAAAGTGCGTACCTTGTCACTATAGATTCTCTCCGGAATGCCGAACCTAAGAATAATTTCCTTAACAAGTACATTTGCCACTGTAGCTGCATCTGGGTTTTTGGTTGGAAAGGCTTCCACCCATCTGGAAAACATATCTATAATGACAAGGCAATACTTCTTATTCTCACATTTGTTCAATTCTATGAAATCCATACAGATAGTGTGAAACGGATATGGTGGTGTGGGAAAACTCCCTTGCTTGGGCTTTATCGCCCCCTGTGCATGGTGCTTGTTACAAATCTGACACAGTAAACAAAATTGTTTAGAATAGTTTGTAAATCCATAAGTTGTGAACACCTGGTTAACCAACTGTATCATCCCCCCTGTTGAGACATGGCACTGCCCATTGCTCAACAATGTCGCATAACAGAACAAATTAGAGGGTAGTATTGGTTTCCCTTCCTTAGAGATGTACAACCCCTTTTCGAGGATTGCTCCTCGTTTTATCCATTGCTGTTTTTCAGCTTGCGTAGTAAGTGTCTGCATTGTTTTTAACATATCCAGATTCAGAATTTCAGAGGGTTGTAATTCCTCGTTTAAAAGAAATACTTCTGTAGCTACTTGTTTTGGAGCTGTATCAGCTCTTGCATTACCTTTTGAATCCTATCCTGTTGCTTGGTGTGAGCTGCACATTTGCAAATGGCCACCTTCTGAGGTAACTGAATAGATTCTAAAAGATCTAAAATAAACTGCGCATGATTTGTAGGTTTGCCAGTAGATATCATTCCCCGGTTTTTCCACTGTTGTGCAAACACATGTACAGTGGAAAAAGCGTACTGGCTATCAGTAAAAATGTTTACACATTTACCCCTTGCTAAGGTACATGCCCATGTCAGGGCAATCAATTCTGCTGCCTGTGCAGATAAATTGTGTGGTAAGGATTTTGCTTCTACAACCTCAGTATCAGAGACTACTGCATATCCTACTACATTATGTCCTGCAGGACCCCTTTTGCACGAGCCATCCACGTAGTATGTCACCTTGGCATCCTCCAAGGGGACATCTGTGAGATCTTTTCTAGGTAATGTCTTTTGCTCGATTACCTGCAGGCAGCGATGCGGTGTGCCATCTGCAGGGGTCGGGAGCAGAGTAGAAGGGTTCAAAGTCATGCATCATTCAATTGTCATATGAGGTTGGCTCAACAATATAGTCATGCAGGAGAGATGCCTAGCAGGGGAAAGATATGCCACCTTTTCTTGTAGCAAAATAATCGCGACTGCGTGGGGTACCCTCAGAGTGAGAGGGGTGGAACAAGACTACTGAGGCCAAAGCTTGCACTACCATCACTGTTGCAACTACTTCTGCACACAATGGGGTAAAGACCATGCCACTGGGTCTAATTGTGATGAATAGTAAGCAATGGGGCGTTGCTTATCCCCATGTTGTTGTGTTAGTAGTGATGTCATATAACCCTGCTTGCAATCTAGTCTGGAAAAATAGTTTATGATAATTTGGTAATCCTAGAACTAGAGAGGACGCTATTAATTGTTTCAGTTTACAAAAAGCAGATTCTGCCTCTGATGTCCATTGCAACAACTCCTGCACTGCCATAGGCTTCTTATATATAAGATCAGTTAGGGGGTGCAGTTTCCAAGGCATAGTTTGGAATCCAACTTCGACAGAAATTAGTCGTTCCCAAGAAGGACATCATTTCCTTCTTGGTGGTGGGTTTTGGTGCCTGCAAGATTGCCACTTTTCTGTCTTCATCTAGAGTTTTACCTTCCTTGGATATCACATATCCTAGGTACTTAACCTGTTTTCTTCAGAGCTGCAGCTTATCTTTATTTACTTTATGTCCCACAGAGGCTAAAAAATGTCATCAACATAAAGTAAGACCTGACTACCCTTTGGTGGATTAAACCTTGCCAAGTTGCTTGACATTTCTTGTGAGAATATCATAGGGCTCTCACAATATCCCTGTGGTAGTCGCGTATATGTGTATCTTTTTCCCTGAAATATAAATGCAAACCAATACTGGCTGTCCAGGTGTATTGGTATTGAAAAGAATGCATTACTAATATCCACCACAGAAAAATATTTTTGTTGAGGTTTTAAGTTATTTTTTGTTTAGTTGTTTTTTGACTTGTAAATTATGACTCTGAAAAAAACAGGTTTCTGGTGAAAGCGCTCAGTCATTGTGGTCATTGGAATAAAGTGTTTTATCTTTCAGTACCAGTGCCTGTGCCTTTTCATGTCTTGCACAGTGGTCGAGTTTGTATGGTGTTATTTAGGTTGATCCTGTATTGGGTCTTTCTCTTGTGGTTACTTTGGTTTTAAGTTATTTAACAGAGTGTGTGGATCTGGCACTATAGATGCCCTTGGTACTACTGCATCATTCACAGCTTGCAAATCCTGGACCATACACCATTCTCCATTGGCTTTTTTAACTGGAAATAGAGGTGTATTACACGGAGAATCGGGAGATTCCACTAGCACCCCTCCCTTAAGTAATGCTGCTATAATAGGTTTTATCCCTGCCTCTGCATCTTTACTTAAGGGGTATTGTCTTTTCTGTGGTCTAAATGCTAATTTCGGTGTGATATTAACTGGACCTTCCATACGGATAAGTCCTACATCTGATTTCCCTGTTGACCAGAGAGTCTCTGGTATATCTCGCAAGGTGTTTTCTTCCTCCTTCAGTAGGAGCGTCCATCAGCTGTCTTTGAGACAATGCAGGTGCACAGCTGGGTTGGTCTGTGTTACCCAATTCAATTTCTGTACTTGTATTCCCTGTCCTGGCAGTTCCAGTTCTGTTTGTTTCTCCCATCTTGTGGCTTTCTCCCCTAGATCTGCCCACTGTATATTTTTATTCTTGGTCAAGCTAACATGTGGTAATCTATTAGATTTATAAAGTGTTAAAAATTCCTGGGGCAGCGAACAGCTGGCTACACTATTCCCTTCTGTGTCCCAGTACAGGTTACGCAGTACCAATCTATTTGTACGATTCTTAAATAATCTTTCTTCATATTCCTTATCAGGTCCTGGTGTATTACAAAAATATAGGGTACAATGTAACAGGTGTTGTTTATCAATGTCGAGGGAGGGAAACTGACTGATGGCTGCGTTCATCAGCTCCTTGGTCACAGTCCCTGGACCAGTTGTGACCAAGTCCTGACTATACCAATAAAATATTTCACCACCCGATTGCACCGTAAAGGTGTCAGTTTGTCGCTGTTCTTCCATTCCCTACATGGTTGGGACTACTGCTATGCCAAATAACTGCACGAGATCCCTGCCCAAGAGATTCACTGGGCACTTTGCAGAAACTACAATCTTACTTTTCTTTGTCAATCCCGAAACAGGATCAGTTATTGTAATATTGCGGGAAAGGGGCTCCCGATATAGCTGCCCATTAGCTGCTTTGACTAATATGTAGTCAGATGATTCTGAGTTTTCTGGCAATTTGGAGGGGTGTATCAGGGTTCGTGATGCCCCTGAGTCGCACAAAAATTTGACTTCCCTGCCTTCCACTGAAAGTATAACTTCTGGTTTAGTATCTGCTAAGTAGTGCTCCAAGCTCAATAAAGCCAAGTCTAGTACTTCATCTTCTACTTCACCGTCATCAATTCCCTGTACTTCCTCTATTTCCCTTTTCACATTCTCATTTGTCCTTTCTGCACTAGCCCCTTCTAATGATTCCTGACTATCATATAGTCAGTCTTCACCTTCCTTGTCTTCCATTATTGCTTTCTTATTTTTCCTGCAATCCCTTGCCAAATGTCCATTTTTATCAGATTTGAAACATTCACCCCTTTTTTTACGTCCTTCAAAGTCTTCTGATCGTTGATCAGACTGCCTGTGCATTTTTCCTGCCCTTCTTCCCGGGGTGTACTACATAAACTTCTGCTCCGTCCTCTACAGAAAATACTTGAGCCTTCTTTTTTTTTTGCTATTGAAATGCCTTTCAACATGCCTAGCGTATTCGAGTAGTGATTGTAGCCTGCTAGTTCGATGATCAACCATATGTTTTGTAATAAAACTGCTTATAGATTCACTACTACCTTTTAAAAATGCATTTTTCAACTGCTGTTCATATGGGGAATCTTGTTTTTGGTCTTCGGGGACCTGCATCCCACAGTGGTTGTTAAAACATTCCAGCAGCCTAGCGAAATATCGGTCAACTGTCTCACCCTCCTGTTGGATGCATTGATTAATCCTCGTCCAGTCTGCCCTAGGTTTCCATTTTTCAGGGATGCGTTCTGTAAGTCCTTTTACTCTAGCATCTAAATCTGCACTGCTATGAGGAAGGGATTTTTGTTCAGCATCACGAGGATTCCAATTGCCACAAATCATGTACCAATCTGGCCCTACAATTTGTCGAACTACCCTTTATATTTCTTCCCCATTTAAATGATAACTTAGCCTCATTCCTTGTAAATCGTCTGAAAATTTTCTAAAATTAATTTTCGGGTGGGGAATCCCTTCTATAGCTTTCTGGATATCTTCCGGAGTCCAGGGTCTATATACTAAGATGGTTGGATCCTGATTATCCTGCCCTGCCTGAGGGTTTGGTACTTCTATGAGTGGACATATTTCCTCTTCTTCTTCTCCTGTAGGTTGTGTGTCTTTAGATTTCTGCCATGACTCTCGATTACCTGCTTTTGTTCAGGACCTAGTTTCAATGGGATCCCTTATTTTAGCTAGTTTCAGTTTTATAGCGTCCCTATCCTCAGTGACCACAGGATATAGTGGGGGGTGGATCAACCTGTCTACTCGCTCCATATTCTGGTAAGGGAGGGGGAGGCATAGGTGCTGATGCTATTACGAGGTTGTTATCCTCCCTATCTAAAAACATTGTCTTTGAATCCTTGTTTTTTTGGCCCCTACGGTTTACTTCCTCCAGCCACCTGTGTGCCTGGGGAATTCCTAACTGTCGTTGCTTTTTTACCTGACCTTTAGAATCAGTTTTAAGTTGTTTAATAAGTTTGATGAGTGGGGATTTTTCAAATTTTCCATCAAATTCATATTTAATAACCCATTTTGAAAAGTATCTAACGTCTGCGTGCTGTGACTGCATATATTTTGCATCTTCCGTTAATGGTGGGTCTCGGGGTGTTTTTGCACAGTTATTACCCATTTTCCTTTACCTTTGATTGTTACGTAACTTCACCTTGATTCTCTAGTTTTAACGTGTACCATGGATTTTGTTATAGTCTCTTCAGAATGACTGCCTAAAGTCTACTTATTCTGTTTCTCCTGATCTATGACAAGACAGTACCTTTTCTATCCCTGACTGTAAGAAAAATACAATCTGACAAAAAAACAATACACATCTAGTCTCTGATCCTGAAACAGAAAAAAGTAGATTCACCTTACCTGAGCCCACGTGATTGATCGCCGATTCGCGGAAAACCCGTCTTTCAGTCACAGATCAGAAAGTGGCTGGCCTCTTTTGATGACAATTCAGTCGGAGGACTTTACATATAACAAAAACCAATATGGTTTCTTCCGCGTATGGTTTCAGCCACCTGGCCGTCTGATCCGAGGTGAAGAGAGGGTTTCTGGTCCGAATCTGTAAAAGAAAACACAAAGATCAAAAATCACGTTAGGTTCAAGCAAGGCACCCTTTATTACTTGCAGCAAGGAGACAAAGCATGTAGGTACAAGGTTTGTCTGATTTTCCATAGTTCAGCCTACAGATTTTATACAAGTTCACAGAAAGATGCTATTATTAGATTTGCTGCTGACATGGTCAGATAATTGCTGTCTTGCAAAAACATGTTTGAGAAAAACAACCTGGCCTTTGGCTTGTTTCAGCTTTCCTTAGTTTCTCACAATTCTTTCTCTAGTTCTGATATGATACATTCAAGGTACAGTCCTGGCCTCAATACACATTCTGCTGACCATGGTGGATTTACAGACATCCATTGTTCTTTTTTCAGAGCTTCTAGCAGCTGCATATTTTCACACAGAATAAGCAGAATAAATGTATTAACTCCTTTTAACTCTTAATGCACTAAACCTGCATATTGCAGTTATATATTTCAATACACTAAGCCTACATATTGCATTGCAGTTATACATTTTCCTAAAACATACACATCTGTGGGTTGTCCTTTGTACTAAATTCCCTGATCCAATGGTCGAGGGTATCTGTGCTTCCTCCTCCAGTGGGCATCAAAATAATGTTGACATTATTCTCCAGTGCAGGGGATACCTGTAGCACTAGTCATTGCCCTGGCAATACTATTCCAGGCTTCAGACTTGTATTCTGAGCCTGACTAGTCCCACTGCAGCAAATGGGGCCATGCTCCTTAACTAGGAATCCAGTAAAGACTTTGGACTCCTGAACACCCAGCCTCTGCACTCGGAAGAGCACATCCTCACCAGAAACACCAGACATGTCTACCATAGCTCAAGCCCAATGTAGAAAGAACATTTCCCACCAATTGCACTTTGTATCCTGATGTTTTCCCACCAATTGCATGCATCATGCTTACTGACAGTGTGTATTATTTGGTTTTGCAACATTTGAAAAGGTTGTGTATCTCTTAGTATCATGCAACCACAGTAGTTGAGGGTGTGCTCTGGCAGGCAACATGTTTGCATGATGGTAAGTGATGTGCATCACTGGCAAGCAATGTAATTTCAAGGTTATTTGGTATACAGGCACTTGTGTAAATGTGTTAGTCAAATGGACCATGTCTACGGTGGTCCTACATTTAAAGCTCTTGCCACAAGAAGGTTAAAAAAACAGTTGTGTATGTTGCAATTCCTTGCTATAATCTGCAATGCCACAACAATAAAACAAAGTTTACACACCCTGTACTAGAAGAACCCGGGACTACCTACATTCCAGACCTAGACTTAACACCTGCTTTCACAGGAATAGTCACATGACAGTCCCTATTTTACTAATCATTCTTAAGGTCTCGTTAACTTCCGTGCAACGTTCACCAGTAATATTAATTGCATCCAGTTTATGTGTGTGGCTGTCTGGGTCCTGTCTACAACCTAGCTGGTCCATTCATCTGGTTTGTGCACAGTCGTACTTGATAACCAGGTGAGCACAGCCAAACATGTTTGTGCTAAGCGGCACATTGAGCAAACACTGGCCACAAAGAAAAAAAAAAAAAATGGAGACATAATTGAAATGCGGTAAAATGATCTGTGGCAGTGTCTCAATCAAATTTTAATGAAGAAAACTCAAGTAAGGGAAAGCAATTTCTGTGCTGTCCAACAATCCACTTTTGCGGTCAGCAACCTTACACGGAAATGTTATCCACATCATACCACCCAACTGTCCAGATTTCTGCAGAATGTCCAGATGTTTGCATCATAAGTTTGGGTTGTTCCTTGTAAAATTTGTGGTTTTCTGGAAAATCACTGAAGAATGAAGTCAATACATAATGACATACATTTGGGTTTCATACTCCATATTCTTCAGAAAATGCATGCTAGCACAAATCCTATTATTCTAACTACTTTCTAAGTTTATAAGAACAATATTGAAAATATGTCCCTATTTTTGGGCCTTTGTATCCCTATTATTTTAGTCTTTGTCCAGATTTCTAGCACTAAAAGGTTGAGTTGTATGATGCTGCAGATTCTAAAGACAACCACAAGGCAATACTCAGATCTGGTCTGAGTTACAGCACAATGGCAATATGTATACAGAACCAACTGATATTGCCAAAATATTGGCTGACAGGCTCTGTGTGAACTTTACCCCCTTTTCACCCCCTAAAGGGCTTATCACAATACCTGAGGAATACCAAGTCCCTATTATCATGGCTACACAGGTAAAAAACGCACTGTCCAAAGCCAAGAATACAGCTTCCATGGGACCTGATTATATCCGTGGCTGTGTTCTACATGAATTTTAAAGTGAACTGGCACCACACCTGAGTACCCTGTTCAATCACAGCCTCATTTCAGGCTTTATTCCTACCAGATGGTGCACTGCTATGGTCATCCCACTCCACAAAGGGGGAGCGACTACAGACCCTGGGATCAACTGCCCCATTAGCCTGATGAGTCAGAACAGATCTGAGTATTGCGCATCTATATTATATTATTGTACGATGAAAATAGCGACTGCTATTTCATCGTACCGATAATATCTAAACAAAAAAATCGAACAAACAAAACGGAAAAAATTTGCTACTCCGTAAAAAAAAAAACTTAAACACAAATTTAAGTGGGGGCCTTTGCCTCCCACACCCCCCTACTTAAATATACCAACTCCTAGATCGCACTATAGTGGAGGAAATGGCAAAGTCCTGAAGATGGCCCACCAAATTTTTTCCCTGGAAAAAAATTTGATGTTCATTGACTTCGTTATTTTGCCATTTCGACAGTAACTGATCGACTAAATAGCATTCCATATTTAGTCCATTCGATACTGTCATACAGACCTGAGTATTGCCATGTAGATTGTAGTCCAGATACAGATTTGCTGTAGCCAGAACTGTTTCTAAACTTCTGCACCCCTGCCACTTAGCTAGGGTTAAACTCTTCCCGGTGCCATAAAGTCTGCTCTTCAAATTTTCCCTTAGAAATAGCCAGTTTTTTAGTTTTAGCACTCAAATCATTTTTTTTTTGGCTCAACACTTGTTCAGAACTCATTGTAAGCACTAAATAAGCTACAAATTTCTACAGCACTCAACTTTCCTCACTTGTCTAGAGAAAAACAGGTTTTAGTACTTAATAAAGTACCATCCAGGTGCAACTAACCATAGGCAAAACTGCTCTACAAATTGTAGCATGCTACAGGCCACCCTCTCAAACTCAGGAACCCCACACAGCCTTCCTGAAGACACTGGAGGGTATAAATGTATCTCCAAACACCATCATATTGGGTGACTTCAACTACCCGAATATAGACTGGGAACATTACTCAAGCCCTAACTTTCTAGCCCAACGGTTCCTGGAGTTCATAAATTCAAATGCCATGGAACAGCTAGTCACTGTTCCCACGAGAGGAGAAAATATACTAGATCTCATTGTCACAAACATGGGGACAAAATGCTCCACACCGAAGTATATCCCTCATTGGTGAGATCTGATCATAAACTAATCTCACTGGAAATCCACATCCCCCACCCCAAACAAAAAAGACCATAGTGAAGAACTTCTCTAAAGCAAACTTCACACTACTCAAGACTGGTGTAGTATCATTCAAGGCCCCTGAGCCAGAGGAAACCACAACCCAAGCTGCGGAAGCCCTTACAAATGCCTTCTATGAACACCTCCAGGACTGCATGGATCAGGCAATCCCAAATAAAACCAAGACTCTTTCCACAAAGGGCAAACATCCAGTCTGGTGGACCCCAGCCATTAACAAACTTTACAATAAGAGGAGAAAGCTATTACATGATAGAACAAAATCCATAAAAGGGAAGTCACCCCTGATCATTATTAGTAAAAAAATACGAGCACTCATAAAATCAACTAAGGCCAATTTTGAGAGAAAAATTGCCATGGATTCAAAGGACAATCATAAGGCCTTTTTCAGCTATGTTAGGAACCTGGGTGGAAACTCCCAGATATGCTCAGAATTAGTCCAAAATGATACAAAAATCACTGAACCCACAGACATTGCCAACATACTGGCAGACAGGTTCAGTGCAAACTTCACCCTCTCCCCTAAAGGAGATATAACTATCCCAGCCGAGTGTAGCCTCCCGGACATCACAAATGCAGGTGAAAGCTGCTCTCTCTAAAGCTAAAAACACAGCATCAATGGGACCGGATGGTGTCCCCGGCTGTGTGCTACACGAGCTAAATGAGGAATTAACCCGCATAAGGCAGCTGTTTAATCTCAGCCTTACCACAGGATACATGCCCAAGGAGTGGCGGGCAACTGTGGTCCCACTCCACAAAGGCGACCCTGGTAATTACCGCCCATAAGCTTAACAAGTCTAGTCTGCAAAGCTATGGAGAGGATCATAATGGAGCTCATAAACAAAGATATAGGGGACTTGCAGACATTGGACCCGACCCAGTTTGGCTTTGTCAAGGGAAGATCATGCCTTTTGAACTTGGTCGACTTCTTGAAACAGTCACCAAGGCCATTGATGAGGAAAGGCAGTCCATACAGCCTACCTTGACCTTGCAAGGCTTTCGACACAATACCCCACTCGGTATTGTAGAAAAACTTACCAGCTTAAATATAAACCCATATGTCACAAGATGGGTTGCAAACTGGCTTAAGGACAGAACCCACAGGGTTAGAGTTGCTGGCGCTGTGTCAGACTCCAAGCCGGTCACAAGTGGTGTCCCACAGGGCTCGGTCCTTGGCCCCCTATTGTTTGGCATCTACTTCTCAGAAGTACAGGCCAGCATGGGAGGACTTTGGCTGACAAAGTTTGCAGACGACTGCAAACTGGGTGCCATAGTGGAAAGTGCATTGGACACGGATATCCTTCAGAAGGGACTCACGGAAACAGATAGCTGGTGCCAGAGCCATGGCCTGAAGTTAAACGCCAAAAAATGTATAGTCATACCCTTCAGGAAAAACAAGGTAACCCCAAGCTACCATATAGGTGGCAATCCACTAAGCACAGAAGAGGTTATCAGGGACCTGGGGACCCAGGTTGACAGTGGCCTTTCTTTTGACACTCACATTGCTAAAGTGGTTAGAAAGACCTTCTACATTGCCCACCTGATCATGAAGGGATTCACATCCAGATCTAGTGAGGTCATTGTTCCCTGTACTCTTCACTTATCAGACCAATGATCGAGTACAATGCCCCATTCGGGATGTATCTCACCCGACATCTGCAGCAATTGGAGAGACCCCAAAAGTTCCTCACCAAAAGGATAAAGGGACTCCAAAATCTGTCATATGCTGCCAGATTGAAGAAACTCCAGCTCTATTCAGTCGCATACCGTCTGCTCAGAGGTGACATGTGCCTGACATACAAGGCCATGTCCAACCCAGAATTAATGGACATGCTCCACCTCAAAAAATCCAAATCCACCAAAACCACTAGAGCAAGCGACTTAAACCTTAGCACAGATATAAATAGGACATGCTGGAGGGATAGATTTATCACTCAGAGACTCCCTATGCTGTGGAATAAAATCCCGGTCCATGTGAGGCAGAGCACCTCGCTGACTCTTTTCAAGAGAAATCTAGACCTGTGGATGGGAGATCGTAGGTTTACCCCGGGAATCATCTCTGTGTCACTGCTGGACAGAGGCACAACAAACTAATGGGCACAGTATTTTTTCATATAAGGGGTGGCGTAAGCCACAAAAATTTGGGCTTGGCTTATAAATGCCTTAGGGCAGATAGCCTAGTATAAACCTATGAACCTATGAACCTATAAATAAGCACCTATTCAGGCATGTCTAAGGGTCAGCTCCCGGTGTTTTTTCCTGTCTACCTGATGAATCGGGGCATATTGGGGCAATGCAGCAATTGCCTCATCTACACAGACAACTGTCTCCTCCTACCACCCAACACTACAACCTGTGAGAGATGCACTTATATGGCCAAACTGGAAGCAAAGCTCTCTTCACCCAAGACTGGACTAGACAGTCAAGAGGAGAGGGTAAACACTTGCACCACACCACACTCATCGCACTCATCACATAGTCCCTCAAAACCTACACCACCAAAACATACACACATAGAAACACAAAGCACACAGCTACATTCACAGTGGCTCTCAATAAAAATCGGCCCAAGCAACAGGGACCTCCAAAGCCGAAGCGCAAACAACCTCCACTCCTAACACAACCCAAATGACACATAGCCCACAATCTCAGTGTGCCACTCAACCACAGTCCATAAGGCATAACAACATATCCAACACTCTAGTCATAGATGAATCTATAGTCAGGCACACTGTTGTTCCACTCACCAGGCTAAACAAGGAGAAAGTTACTGTCAGCTGCCTGTCAGGTGCCAGGATCCACCACATAATGCATGCACTCAGATCACTCCACAACAAGTATAAATATGACTCTGTTATTGTCCATGTTGGTGTGAATGACCTGAGACGTACATCCCTGGATTACATGAAAAGAGACATGAAGGAGCTGTCCGAACTTGTAGCCCAGTCAGGTATGACCCTAGCCCTGAGTAGCATCCTGCCATCACCCAGAATGATACCGCAGTACAAGGACAAAATGATTAACTTCAACAATTGGCTAAGCTACAGGGGATCCAGTATCTGTCTGCCTGGGATGACATGATCGACAGACCATGATGCTTTGCCAGAGCTGGCCTGCACCTGTCGCCCTTGGGATTCTGGATACTGGCTAAGGCTCTTGCCACCCCTAGAGTGCCTTTTTTAGGCAAGGTTCAAATGACAAACTCACCACCATAACAGGAACAAGCAAGCAAAACCTGAGGGTAATGCTATTCAATGCTAGAAGTCTAAACCTCAAAATGCACTCACTCGAGGCACTCCTTAAAATGGAGAACATCAACATCTGTGCAGTGACAGAGACCTGGTTCAAGGCTCCAGAGAGCACCCCTGCATTATTAGGCTATAATTCATACCACACCTTTTGGCCACCTAACCTGGACCAAAACACTAAAGGCAGAGATGTGTCCATATTCATTAAGGATATCCACACCTCCAGGCTAGTTGCTCAGCATAATGCATCCGAGATTATCCAAGTGCAACTAACTCTGGGCAAGACCACAATCCAAACTGTAGCTTGCTACAGATCCCCCACCATGTCCCAGGATTTCCACTCTTCATTTCTTGATACACTGGAAAATATTAGGGTACAACTTAACACCCTAATAATGGCTGATTTCAACTACCCCCACCATTAACTGGGCAAACTACTCATGTACCAACTCTTTTGCTCAACGTTTTCTGGAATTCATAAATTCCAATGCCTTGGATAAACTTATCCACACCCCTACCAGGGGCAGCAATATCCTAGACCTGGTCATTACCAACATGGGCAACCGGTGTTTCAAACCAGAGCTCAATTCCTTGTTGGTCAGATCCGACCACAAACTAATCAACCTAGGCATCCACATCCCGCCCCCATCCCCCATTAGGGAAACCACCGTAAAGAATTTCTCCAAAGCCAACTTCACGCTTCTCAAGACAGAAGTGGCAAACTTCACGACACCCATGCAGACAGACAATAGAGGTACGACTGCTGAATCCTACACAAATGCACTTTATAAGCAATTACGCAAGTGCATGGATCGTGCAATCCCTAACAGAACCAAGATGCTATCCTCCAAAAAAGGAAGCCAGTCTGGTGGTCCCCTGCCATAAATAAGCTCTACAACAGAAAAAAGAAACTGTTGCAGAACAGACTAAAATCCCATGATTGGAGGAACTCCCTGGTCAGCCTCAGTAAAAAGCTGAGATCCCTCATAAAATCCTCCAAAGCTAGTTCTGAAAACAAAATTGCCACTGATTCTAAAGACAACCGCAAAACATTCTATAGCTATGTCAAGAATGTCAATGGCAACACTCAGATCTGCTCTGAGTTACAGCACAATGGCACTAAATATACAGAACCAACTGATATTGCCAACATCCTGGCAGATAGGTTCAGTGCTAACTTTACCCTCCTCTCACCCCCTAAAGGGCCCATCTCTATACCGGAAGGATGCAAAGTTCCTGTAATCACGGCTGCACAGGTAAAAGCCACACTCTCCAAAGCCAAGAACACAGCATCCATGGGACCTGACAACATCCCAGGCTGCATTCTACATGAACTACAGAATGAACTGGCACCCCACCTAAGTACCATGTTCAGTCATTGCCTCACCTCAGGCTTTGTGCCCATTGAATGGCACACAGTGACAGTTATCCCACTCCAGAAAGGGGAGCCACCATGGACCCCGGGAACTACCACCCCATTAGCCTGATGGGCCTGGTTTGCAAGGCTATGGAACGTACCATCATGGAACTTATAAACAATGACATTGGTAATATCCAAACTCTGGATCCCACTCAGTTCGGGTTTGTAAAAGGCAGATAATGTCTCCTAAACCTGATAGACTTCTTTGAAGTGGTCACCAAAGCCATAGATGAGGGTAAGGTGGTTCACACAACCTATCTAGATCTCGCCAAAGCTTTCAACACCGTCCCCCACTCTGGAATTATAGATAAACTCACTAAACTAGGTATAAATCCGTATGTCACAAGATGGGTTGCCAACTGGCTCACTGACAGAACCTACACTGTGAAGTTATCAGACTCCAAATCTGACATCAGGCCAATGATAAGTGGAGTACCACAGGGTTCAGTCCTGGGTCTTCTCCTGTTTGGTATCTACTTCTCAAAAGTACAGGCTAACACAGAAGGCAGATAAATGCAAACTAGGAGCCATAATCGAAACATCCTACAAAAGGGCCTCACTGAGACAGATGCCTGGTGTCAAAGCCATAGCCTCAAGTTCAATGCCAAAAATGCATTGTCATCCCTTTTGGTAAAAACTCTGTACCCATGAGCTACCACATAGGTGGCAGTGTACTTAAAACCGAAAGAGTGATAAGAGATCTTGGGACACAAGTGGACAGTAGTCTCTCCTTTGATAATCATATCACCACAGTAGTCAGTAAATTCTTCTATGTGGCACACCTCATCACAAAAGGTTTCTCATCCAAGAAAAAAGAGATCATTGTTCCCCTCTACTCGTCACTCATTAGACCCATTATAGAGTACAATGCCCCTTTTGGTATGTACCTCACCAGACATCTACAACAACTAGAAAGGCTGCAGAAATACCTCACAAAAAGGATTACCAGCCTCAAGTGGATGCCCAATGCAGACTGTCTAAAAAAACTCCAGCTTTACTCCATCGTATATCGCCTACTCAGAGGCAATCTCTGTCTAACATACAAAGCTATGTCAAACCCAGAGCTGTTGGACATGCTCCACTTAACGAAATCCCAATCCCACCAAGCTACATTCTCTAGGGACCTAAACCTTGTCACCACAATAAACAGAACATGCTGGAGGGATAGATTCCTGTCCCAGAGACTTCCCCTACTCTGGAACAAACTACCTGTCTATATCAAAAAGAGGTCCTCATTAGCACTTTTCAAGAAGAATCTTGATGATTGTATGGGATATAGAAAATTCACCCCACGGATCACCTCTGTGGCTTTGCTCAACAGGGGCACAGGAAAATAATTTTCTTGGGTGCGAAAGCCAGGGTATCTTTTTGGCTAGGCTTATATAGGCCCTAGTGCCAATAGCCTAGTACCTACCTCTGAACCTATGAACCTATGTAAGGCTATGGAGTGCATCATCATGTACCTTATAAATAAGGATACAGGGAATCTCCAAACTCTGGACCCCATGGAGTATGGGTTTGTGAAATGTAGATCATGTCTGCTTAGGCTTACCATTCGTCCGGTTTTCCCCAGACATGTCCTCTTTTTGTGCTCCTGTCCAGGCATCTGGGCGGTTTTTCAAAACTTCCACAATTTGTCTGGGTTTTACAATCCCAACTCAGAATTCAAATCCACGCATGCACGGAAGGTAGAAAAGCTTGCTTGCGAGATTCGTTAGAGCGGTGAGACTGTGTTTCCGTGGGGAGAAGCAGGACTAGTATGTGTCAAGGAGGGACCGACTAAGAGGTAGAACCCACCACAGCCACAGGTCATCAGCGATTGGAGTCGGACTCGGAGAGTGAGACTCTCACTGCGAGAGAAGGTCCAGTCGAGAGATGGTACAAATAAAGGTATGTGTGAACTAAGGTTCAGTAGACATACCTTTTCTGCTCTCTGGAAAAATTTGAACTATTTCATGCAACCTCTCTCTGACTGTTTTGCATGATGTCATTGCAAAAGGAATTCATGGCAGCTGCACAGAGGAGGGTGGGTGATTAATGCTTGCTGGAAGACTCAGTAAAGTAGTTAAGAAATAAAGCTAATTTAAGCTCAGTGGCTGGACAGAAGAGGGGTGTGGATGTTAGTATTTAAAGCTTCTGAACAGGATGAGGTTTTTCCAAACTTCTTGTGAGGTGATAAGTGAATGACTTCTAAAAGCAGCATCTTGGCTTTCAGTTTCATCATATTTTTGTGTCCTGTGTGAGGAACAGGAGAATTGTACATAACAGAAAAGTGTGTTCAACTGCTTGTTGCAGTGGTTGCTTCATAAGGAGAGGATGGCCCCTTTGACTGATAAGATGGACACACTATAAGCATTTTGCATGTTTGTATTATTTGGTAGCAGTATCTATCAGCTTGTTCCCATGGATAATAAGACAGGCAACTAGCTTTTAACATTTTGAAAGTCTATGGCATAAAAAAGGAGGGGGTTATAGCAACAGCTGGGGTGCAGAATAGAAAGCTAGTTACGCAGATCGGTTTGAAGAATCCAGAACACTAGCACTGCACATCTCCTGTGCTGCCATGCTCTGTGCCAGGCAGGTTTAGTTTGCCACTTTATTCTGATATTGACATTTGTGTGTGTGTGTGTGTGTGTGTGTGTGTGTGTGTGTGTGTGTGTGTGTGTGTGTGTGTGTGTGTGTGTGTGTGTGTGTGTGTGTATCTCTGTGTTAGTGTATATGTAATTTATTGCATTTTAGCTATATATTTATTTTTGTTGACTGGAATAGTATGCAAGAATGAAAAAGGAATGCATCATGTTTATTTTCCAAAAGAAGTAGACAGTGATCACTTTAGGTGTAGTAGTGTGAATTTTATTACTTAACAAAAGTACATTAGGCATGTATGGAAGAGGTCTACCACCGTTTCTTTTAAATTTTTTATATGTTCACTCTCCCTGATGCAGAAAGTCTCTTTTGTGTTAGCATGAGAAATAATTTAATGCTAGTGCAAGCCAGGGCAATATTGGAAAAGTCACGGAACACTTAAATCTGTGCTGTGTCAGTGAAAGTGAGACATCTGTTATCCTTTTATATTTGGATTTTCTAATTGTGTAGACTTTGTATGTAGTCAAGAAATGAGAATTTTCTCTCTCTTTATTAGAAGCATTTTTGCAGTGGTTCAGGACAGATGCACAATGCCTTAATATCCATGTGTAACAACGGATGTGACAACTGATTCAAGTGGAACTGCGATGTTCTGCATTAAAGACTAAAGATCTTTTTTTTTTTTTGGTCTTCACCTAGTGTGAAAGACCTTTTGTCCTGACAAAGAATCTATCATCCTTTTTTTTGTATAACCAAATATGGTAACCCTATGTCTGCTCAACCTGATAGACTTCTTCAAGTCTGTCACCAGAGCTGTGGATGAGGGCAAGGTAGTTCACACAGCCTACCTAGATCTTGCCAAGCCCATCAACACCATTCCTCACTCAGGAATCATAGATAGACTCATAAACTAGGCATAAACCCCTATGTAATTAGATGGGTTGCCAACTGGCTCAGTGATAGAACCCACACTGTGAAAGTAGTGGACTCCAAATCTGACTACCAGCCAGTTACAAGTGGTGTCCCACAGGGATCGGTCATAGGTCCTCTCCTGTTTGGCATCTACTTCTGTGAAGTTCAAGCCAACACAAAAGGACTCTGGCTGACCAAGTTCGCAGATGATTGCAAACTGGGGAGCCATTATTGATTCTCCAACTGATGTAGACATTCTACAAAAAGGCCTCACTGACACCAATGACTGGTGCCAGAACCATGGCCTTAAGCTCAATGCCAAAAAGTGCATTGTCATTCCCTTTGGGAAAAATTCATTGCTCATGAACTACCACATAGGCGGTAGTCCACTAAACACCGAAGGTGTGATAAGAGACCTGGAGACACAGGTTGACAGCAACCTCTCCTTTGATAACCACATTGCCACTGTAGTCAGAAAGTCCTTCTATGTGGCACATCTCATAAAAAAAGATTTCTCATCCAGGAAGAAAGAGGTCATAATCCCTCTCTACTCGTCTCTCATTAGACCTATTATAGAATACAATGCCCCATTTAGTATGTACCTCACTAGACACCTACAACAACTGGAAAGGCCACAAAAATACCTCACTAAGAGGATCTTAGGCCTTAGACACATGCCCTATACAGACAGATTCAAAAAACTCCAGCTATACTCTGTCTCTTATCACCTACTTAGAGGAGATCTCTGCTTGACATACAAAGCCATTATCTGACCCAGAGTTGCTAGATATGCTACACCTAAAGAAATCCCAATCCTTCCATGCCACACACTCCAGGGATCTTAACCTCATTGCCACAATAAACAGAACATGCTGGAGGGACAGGTTCCTAACCCAGAGACTTCCCATACACTGGAACAAACTTACCATTCCGGTCAAGCAGAGCACTTCACTGGCCCTCTTTAAGAGAAATCTTGACAAGTGGGTGGGCAATAGGAAGTTCACCCTGGGGATCACTTCAGTGGCCTTGCTTGACTGGGGCACAGGGAACTA
Source organism: Protopterus annectens (assembly GCF_019279795.1). Taxonomy (NCBI): domain Eukaryota; kingdom Metazoa; phylum Chordata; order Ceratodontiformes; family Protopteridae; genus Protopterus; species Protopterus annectens. Next base: position 144,461,969 of record NC_056737.1, read on the forward strand.
ACTTTGGGCGGCATGATGCCAGGGAATCTTCTTGGGATATGCTTATATAGGCTCCAGTGCAGATAGCCTAGTACACACCTATGAACCTATGCATGCCGAGCATCATTAATATGCATGGCATACGTGAAAATACTCCTTTTAGGCTCTGTGTGGAACCTACATGGAGTTTATTGAATCCTGGGTCATATTTTTATGTACTCTAAAGCTGACCAGCATTATGGAATAAGAGGCTTTTAGAAAATCGGTATTTGTCTTCTTGTGATCTGTTCATTGCAGAGATGTTGATGCTGTATTCTCAGAAGGATGTGATTCAAGCACATAGATTTCAACTCCCTTTTTTCCAAAGCCACAGGGGAGTCTATGGATATGCTTTGTGTATAGTCTAGCAGAAATTCTTAGAGAGTATCACATAAAAATATTGAAGTTAGTCAACTTTTGAGTGGTTCCCAGTATCTGGTCTTGGATTAAAAATAATCTGGATGATAGGACACAAAGTGTAACAGTAAATGGAATCTATAGTAAAGAAAGGAGAATTTAAAATGGTGTACTGTAAGGTTTTTAGCTAGATCTTCAACTGTCTATATGAAGGCTGTTTAGAAGTCTGTGTTAAAGTACATGAATATGCATCTTCAGAGTTTTTCAGTCATCCTTACTCAAGCAAGACAATACACCTTGAGCACCCCCCCCCCCATATCAAAAATAAGCATAGGATTCTCCATTCAAAAAGAACCATATTTTATACTGTGCATGAACGCTAAAGTAAATTTCTTAAGAAGAGTCAATATTCCTTTGTTCACTCTAAAGAAAAAGACACCAAATTATACATGATGTATATGAAATAGTGATTGCCTTCTGGGTGGTTGACACAAATGTGCTTCAGCTCAAACAAACCTAATTACATTACCATGAAGTACAGCAAAACAGGTAAGATATTCTGGCCCTGCAGTGAAGTGCTATAAATGAATTTGATTACAGCAAATTTACATGAACTAAGAATGTGCCCCCCACTAGCTATTCAATCAACAAATATAGTATCCTGAATTAGTAATGTATGTGGTGCATCAGTTTTCAGTACTGATCTCACAGTGGAGACAGTAAATGCACCTAAACTGTACCAAAAACAGGAAAATCCTGATACAAAGCAGCCATACTGCACGTCATCATCAAAGTGAACAATGAATTCTGCAGTGGCATAATAAAGTAAGAAACAGTGCTCAGAAGAAGACAGGAAGCATATCTAAAGATCAGTAATATTTTCTTTTCTATTAGATACAGTCCCCAGCAACCTTATTGATTAAAAACTAGCCAAGCAACCTCATTACTAAATTTGTTACACACGTAAGTAACGCAACATCATGTTCCGCCCAACACTGCAAACTAAAGCAATATTCTTTGTAAACCAAGCATCTACAGTCTCCATTCACAGAAGGGCATCAAATTTAATTTGATGTGCAGCTGCCTCAGATAAGCCATTATGCTGTAGTTCTCTGCAGCTTTTTGCATATTTGTCACCACTTATTATGAAATGACAACAGTGATACACATCTTAAGACGTGTTCCTGCAAAAGTTAAGTGTGGCATAAGAGATGTCCCAGAAGAGGTCAAGCAAGACTGCAAAACCACCCAAGGAATCATCTCAGTGAATCATCTGGACAATTCCAATAACCAAACATGGATCAGAAGAGTGTGGCCCAGACTGATTGAAGTTAGATCTGTCTTCAGTAGTGATTTCCATATTTAAATCTCTCTATACAGTTGTTCATTACATGAGGGAATAAGATGGTAGAAATATCAAATGTGGCAGTAACCGGAGACCAAAATGCATCATAAATTTCACAGGAATGAAGAAATGAGAGTGTTACCTCATGGTGATATTTTGGGTATGTTGAGTATTTGATGTGAAGACCCAACTGCTGCATACATCTCCATAGTATTTTTGCAGGATGGAATGGGTGTCTATTTCACTGTATGGTGAAGAAATGGTAAACAAAATAAACTGAGAAATACTCATAATTATAAATGTGATCTATACCTCAGCCTTGTCAGTGCTTGCTATGTCTTGTATTCATATGAACAGGCTGTCTAAGGATGTTTGAGTTTTGTGTTCCAGTACTCCAATCAGCAGTAGATCATACAAGGTTTGCAAATATGCCTAGCTTTCCATGCTGTATGTAAACCTGATGACAGAAGGACCACAGGTGAAAAAGCTTGTATCCATCTGCCAGCAGTCACATTGTCCAATGATGTTTTGCCTTCCTGTTATAGCAGTTCAATTCCTGTCACCCTCATTAGAGACATGCTGCAGGTGGTATTCTAGAGCTGATCATCATCTGGTATTACTGCCTTTAAGTGAGGAAAACATCCTCCATTAGCAGCAGGATTCCTCTGGATGCATCTGTGCAGGTGAGCTGTAACCACTATCATCCATTGTAAAGGGATGATGCACTGTCTCCAGCAAGGGTAAAGCGATAGCAAGAATCTGCACACAAGTTTGTTTCAATGATTATCCATAAAATGCAACCTGGCTCTAGGAGCATAAGGGGAATATAACTATGTTGTTCTGGGTATGGGCTTCCAGCCACCACACCCAAATTGAACTGCAAACTGTTCACTTACAGAGTCTCACCACTCACTCTCTGTGTGAACCCATGTTTTCCAGTGGCTCTTTATCCATGGCAACTGCCATTCAAACAGAAGCATTATTTACACACACTCATGGCTAGCAGAATTCTCTAGTTCCCCAACAGCTTTCTTTCTGCTGTGGTACTCCTACATCAGTTTGACGTAAGTCCGAGAATTCCTGTTACCTGTCTTCTCTTAAATAAAACAGAATATGAAATTCACTAATTAATATCTACTCCATGGGTACTCAGCCAAAGTAGTCTCATAGGTGTGTACCAGAGTGCTATCCAAAATGTTCTCTTGTTAGACAAACATCATCATCAGTAGCAACAGCAGCAGTATCAACACCTTTTCCCCCATTTTCTGTATGGGGCCAGCATGCTGTGTCAACTGTCACCATGGAGGCCAGCATGCTGTGTCAACTTCGCCATCTCTCATAATTCAATGCACTCTCCTACCTTCTTTAACACTTATGCCTGACCATCACAGATCTTCTCTCACACAATAAATCCACCTCAATTTTTCTTGCATTCTTCATGTATGTACCAAATCATCTTCATAAGATTGTCTTCTACTTTTCTGCACATGCCCAAACCACCATAATCTGTTCTTTTTTATCTTTTCTGCAACTGGAGCTAATTTGTCTTCTGCTCTTATGTCCTCATTTCTTCATGTGTTCCGCAGTGTGCATCCTATCACCAGACTCAGGCACTTCATATCCATCATCTCTAGCTTGCTCATCTACATTGCCTTAACTGCCCAAGTTTCTGTACCATACTGGTCACACCACTGCCTTGTACACCTTACTTTTCAGTTTCTTGGGCATTCTTCTGTCAAACACTACACCTGACACTCTGTGCCAGCTGGCTGCAGCCCCTCTGATTCTAGCTTTTACCTCTTCATTCAGACTTTCCTTCTCCTCAACCAGCCCCTCCCAAATACTTGAAGCTGTTAACCTGTTCTACTGTCTTCCCTTCTATCTCAGTTCTCAGCTTATTCTGATTTTCCTCATTTGCTTGCATCACCACTCCTTATCTGTACGAAGTTTCATCCAATATGACTTCAGTTTTGCATTTCATTCTTTTATCCATTGCTGAAGGTCTTGCTCAGATGTGCCTGTACTGCCACATCATCTGCATGCAGTTCTGCTGATCTGTCACCTCCGACCTGTTTGCTAATGTATTCCATTACTAGTATAAACAGCAATGTGCTCAGAGCTGAACCCTAATGCAACCCCTTTGTGAGACTGAACAGTGTTTTTACTTGAGTCATTGGGTTCTTGTACATAGCTTACACTAATTCTAACAATGTTTCTGGGACTTTGAACCACCACAGGACTGCCCAAATCAGCTTTCTTGGGACCTTGTCATATACTTTCTACAAGGCTAGGAATATCTGGTTGGACTCTTTCCTCATCTCTAAATTCTTCTTAAGTATCTGTCTCACTGCAAGCATTGGGTCAGTTGTGCTGCCTCCTGATCTGAATCCAAACTGCTCATCTCACATCTTACTTTCTACTAATCTGCATATCCGTTTATCAATCATTTCCCCAGAACTTTCATGCTGTGTGACAGAAGTTTGATACCTCTGTACTGCCTACAGTTGTGAATGTCCCCTTTGTCCTTGAACACTGGCACTAGTATGCTTATAATAAATATGACCCCAATACCTTAAGGGTAAACAAACTAATCTTCTTTAAATATATGTAGGTTGGTAGACAAGGAAAATTACAAGAAAAAGCAATAAATATAGATAGGATGCATGCAGAAAAAAAAATCCCTTGCTAACTTGCTATAAGTATACTGTCCCTAAAAAGAAGCAGCTAGTACTCACATATGGGTCCACAGATACAAGACCTATATCATCAACAACCTATTTTATTCAACTTCTGCAGCATAAGGTTATATTACATATCTCTTCCCCAGTTGCAATGCCCATGACAGCATTGTGTTGCTAGGGAAGCACATTATAACCAGTTCTTTATTTAGCATAATGGTCACAAAGGTTTGTCAAAACAGGTCTACTTTGATTCACTAAAAACTCATTTCACTGAATTTCAATTCACCCTCAAAAAAATCACTGAAAGCTCAAATCACTGAAAAGTCATTTCGCTGAATCACATTTCACTGAATGTAAGCATTGTTGGGCAAAAAAAATGTATATGCCCTTTTCCCCACTGTAGTGTGATCCTGCAGTTAGTATACATAGTTGGGGGCATTGGGGGGTGTGGTGGGTGTAGCTCCCTACCTACTTAGCTTTTATATTTATGAATCTCATTTCACTGAAAACTAACAATATAAAACCAAAAGTAGGTGGGGGGCTGTGCTCCCCACACCCTCTCTAATTATATATAGTAACTCCAGGATCACACTACAGTGGGGAAAAGGGCATATACATTTTATTTGCCCAACAGGACTTAGATTCAGTGAAATGTGATTCAGTGAAATGAGTTTTCAGTGATTTGAACTTTCAACGCTTTGGTATGAGTGTTTTGAAATTCAGTGAAATGAGTTTTCAGTGAATCAAAGTGGACCTGTCAAAACACATCTATTTTCCATTTGTCATATCCTTTATCCTTGTTTAATATATTAGCAGAAGATGCACTGATACCAAGAGTATCAGTGTGCTTCCCTGTCATTTGATATCTGAACAAAGTGTGTCCTTTTTACCACGGGAACACGCACTGCAAATAAACATGAAAGGAAGAGAAAAAAAGACAGGAAAAAAGAAAAAGAATACATTGTCGCATTCAGCCTGGCATTACCCCTGGCTTCACAGCATCCAGTAATTTGGTGAATGCAGTGCTCTTGTGGACTACAGCACCTAAACAGACATGCATGCATCGTACTTTTGGAATAGGACCCTGGGATCGTTACTTTTAACTTACACTTAAATCAACAGTGTTTGTTTTATTTTTTTAAACAAGAAATATCTTTCATGTATGATATAGGCCATGCTACATTTATATAAAGGAAAATAAGCCATAGTGACACAATTTCAGTTGCCAACATTATATCTTACAAACCACACCAGCACAACCATAACTGCAAACATTATACATCACTTTTAACATATCCAGTCATTGTTAGTCACCCGTTACATAGCTCATTCAGATCCTGCCTTCTTTTAAACCTCGTTCCTCCTCTGCATGTATTCATCCCACATTTCCCTTCTTTCCTCTGTAATTTGCTCCTACACTTTTTTAAAGATCCCGGTTCCAGTTGTTTTATCTCTTTAAATCAGCTGCTGGTTGTCTCAGAACTTTGTAAGTGTGGAAGTGGGACTTTCTCAACTCCAGTCCTCGACCTGCTGTAAATGTGATCATGCTGAATTTATAGCTATGATTCTTAGAGTATGGCACCAATATTGCTTGATAATGCATTGCCATTAATTGTAGGAACTGCCACTTTTGATCTCTAGTTTCAGTTGACCATGCTGCACGTTTATCTTTTTTTGTTGCAGCACCATATCAGATTTGGTATAGCACCCTGTCCAGTCTCTTGCATGGTTTCCATCGTGTGTGTAGATAAGCTGCTGACCTCATGTTTACATGACCGTTATTTAGGCTCCCTGTTAGCCAAGTGCTGACTGTTGAGCTGTTGTGCTCAGATAGTTAAGGCTATAAGCTTTCATTGAGGTTCTTCCTGTAATTCTCAAATCCCACTTGCAAATTGTATGACTTTGAGTTACTCAAGTATGCAAGCAGTGTTTCTGGGTTATCCCTGCAAATGGATACTTTTATCTAGTGGCTTTACCAGGTTAGCAAATAAATAAATTAAAAAGCTAAAAATAGTTTACAAATCATTTGTTACAAATGGTTCCCTCTGCCTGTTCATGCCTTTCTCGTTTTCTCATGTAAGTGAATATGCATGCAGTCTATTGTCAATGGTATGTTGAATTTTGAAGATGGAGCAGTGCAGAGTTTGAGACCTGCATAGTGGACATTAAGTTACAAATACAGCACATCTCATACTCTCACCACTGAGTATTGATATTATATTTTGGGTTACATTTTTTTCTTTTTTGTTTTATGCTTTGTTTCCTATACATTTCGCAAATGAACAAACTTAGAAAAATGGATGTTTTTGCATATCACTGTTGCAGTATTCATAACCTAAGGGATCTCCTGCCAAGGATAGCACAATATCCCACCAGTATACCAAAGCCTTTAGTACTTATAGGTGTCGTATGTCACACATACGTTCCCCATACAAGGTGTAGGGCGTAAAGATGATGCAGAGATGCACACACTCAGAACTTCTTTGCTGCCAGTCCAAATGCCAATGTTGAACATCGGTCTGAACGCACACTCAGAACTTCTTTGCTGCCAGTCCAAATGCCAATGTTGAACATCGGTCTGAACGCCGTTCTACGGTGCTAATAAACAAGCTGTGTTTCAGGTAAGTGCCCCATTGGGGTTTGTTCTTATCTTTTTTTTTTATTTAGTGTTGTTGGGTTCATGTCATCCAGAAAGGGAGAATATCAATGTAGGAGGCAGATTCCCCATAAAGACCATCACAGCCAGTGTCTTTTTTGTTTAGGTGCTTCCCACAACCATAAACTGTGCTCTATCTGCCAGGCTTTTGTCCCTAAAAGTCTACATAGTCGTCTCTCTTCTTTATCTATTTTCCTCAAAAACCAACATCTTAAGCTATTGGCTCATGGTATTATGGCAGAATCTTCTCATCCTGAAGGTCAGATGTCCAATAAAATGGACAGAAAACCTAGGTCTGATATGGTTGTTGTCTTGCCTCCCCCAATATCTCTCTCTCTCTAGGCTAGTGAAAGCCCAAAGGATCATCCTGTATTTGTCTCAAATTCCTCTGCCATGACTCCATCAGAGGCCAGCATGGATCTGATTTCTTGCACGTCCTTGGAGACTTTGAAAACATCGGCTTGTGATGTTCTGGGGGAGTCTTGGCTAATTATATCTGAGAGACCAAGGGGGATTCTGTAGATCTTAGTTAGGGAGGAGATTTCTACTATCATTTTTGAATGCCACCAGGGTCTGATCCTTCATGTTTCATGTTGACATCCCACAGAAAAAGAAACAGAAAACCAAGCATATTTCCCCTGTAGTTAATGATCCCCACTGTCAATGGCAGGATTTTACTCAGGGTTATTCAGTGCTTTAATGGCTTTAAAGCATCCTCAAGTGCTGTCTGTTCCTTCCCCTTCTTGGTTTTCCACTCCTCTTAAAAGACCCAGGGACCTGAATTTTTCAGATGAAGATCTGGATTCTGTGGAAGATTCCCTGGCTTCCTCTTCTCAACCCCCCCCTGGACTATTGTTTAGAGGAAAAGGATTGTATTAATACAGATGCACCTTTAGAGACACCGTTGCATGCACAATGGAGCTTTTTTAAGTGGGATTGTTCTCAAGTCTCTGGCATTCAGAAAAGGTGTTATGAGCTCCTCCAGATGGAGTCTCCTAATCTTTTGGCTGTTCACCTGTTCTGGCTGCCCTCCTAGATACTTTTTCAGCAACTTCTGTGGGCCCAGATTCTCAACCCCCTGCTCTCAAGAAATCTGATAGATTTTACAAGGTGCCTGACAAATGCAATTTTTTTATAAATGCTCTTCTGCTGACTCTTCTGTAGTGTCTGTCTCTTCTGACAAGCCCTCCAAGTTGTTCTCTAACAAGTTCCTCTCTTCAGATAGGGATAACAGAGCTATGGAGAGGCTGGGCAAAAAGGTTTACACTGCTGCCACTTTATACTTTCAGGTCATCAACTTCCAGATTCACATGAGGTATGTTTTGGCACTCCTTTCTCAGGTTTCCAAAGTGGTTTCTGACCTTCCTGTCATTGAGGCTTCTGCCCTTTCCCTGTTGGGCTGTACCTCTCAAGTTGCTTGTCATTCTAACAAATGCAATTACGATGCAGTGACACCTCTTTCAGGGTGCTGCCTTTGGTTCAGATATTAGGTATTAAACATGGCTTCTTCTTCTTCAGGCTTTACCTGATGACATTACGGCCAAACTGTTAGATGCTTCTTTAGTTAATAAAAATCTTTTTGGTGCTACTGCTGCTGCTGCTAACCTTTTCAAGTCTCTCTAGGATAAGGGTAAAGCCTTGCAGAAGGTGAAACAATTTTTGTTTCTCCTATTCCTAAGTTTCAGAGGAATTATCCCTCCAAATCTGCTTCTCTTTGTAAGCAGTCTTGCCCTCTGTGTAAGGGAAAAAAGGGTTCTAGACATGTTCCTCCTGCTAAGTCTACTCAAACCTCAACCTCCCAGAAACCTGCTTTTTAGGATAAGCCAGGTTCCATTTGACAATTTGCTTCCCTTTTCCCTCAGCCAGGTTCCCTTATCCCTCTGTCTTTTCCTGCCTCTTCCAAATTGGTTAAAGATCACAACAGACCCTTGGGTTCTACCCATTATCCACCAGGGATATTTCATGGTCTGGAAACCCTTTCCTCCCTTTTTGGGCATCCTTCAACCTCCTCAGGAACATCTTCCTCTTTTCCTAGAGGCACTCCATTCTGTTTTGGTCCAGGGCACTTGGACACCAGTTCTGGACATTTTCCAGCTCAACATCTTTCTCAAAATTCCTTCCTTTCAGTTGTTGTTTCTTCAGACTTCATTTCCCCTTCTTCTTTCCCAAGCCTTTCTGGTGTCTTTGGATCACAAGGATGCCTACCTTCATATCCCCATCCACCCCCTTTTCATGAAATTTTTACAATTTTCTGTTTCTTCCTTGCATTTTAAGTTCTCTGCTTTGTCTTTTGGCCTCTCTATTGCAACAAGGGTATTCAAATGCCTCACTCCTGTTATTGCCTTTGCAGGATGAAAGTAGTTCAGATTTTTCAAACCAAGCAGAAACTTTGCAGTGTGGACGGTGGGAAGTTTATTCCTTGAAATATGTTATGCACCTACTTCACTAATAAAAATCAAACTTTAAAATACATACCACAAAATAATAAAATAGTAGGTAGTCCACAGTTGAGTTACACATGTGATATCCTTTATTGAAACACACAAACAAGCAATCCTAGTTGCGTATAATGAAAAGCATTAAAGACATTCATTATTTATATATAAGGGTTCCTATTACCTGATCGAACGTTTAGGTTAGCGAATACCTAAACGTCGATCTGGTAATAGCGAAAGCAAAAAAATGTGAACAGACAATTTAGCGCAGGGAAAAATTCCCTTGACCGTTATGTGGATTTTGCCCCTTTCCCCACTGTAGAGCAATCTCAGAGTTGGTATATTTAGTTAGGTGGGGTGGGGGGCAAAGCCTCCCACTTCATTTTGGTTTAAATTTTTTTTTTTTCGCGGCCGAGGGAATTCATTCCCTACATTGTTCGCTGTTTTAATTTTTTGATATTACCATTTGGGTAATATAGATGCATATATAATCAGGTTATTTGGAGCAAGGGAGTGGTTACAGAGGGTGGTTCTGTTAAGAGCTATAAAAGCATTAAACTCATTCCTTTAACCAAGTCCCCCTTTCCACTTAACACCACAGTGTAAACTGAGATTATTCTACCTTAGAACTGAAACTATAAAGCTAGAGACAAATTAAAATATATAAGAACAGATTATTAAGGCTAGTCTGCTAATCCAAAATTTGTTAATTAAGAAACCAACTCATCAACAAAATGGCTAACTAATTAACTAACAAAAAGATCTACCACTAGATCTATCAGAATAAATATTAGTTACAAAGTGAAACACTTTTAACAAAGATTGCTTTTGTACCAAATATATACTTCATCAGGTTTGTATGTAAAAAGCATATCATAATACTAATGAACATGTGTATAAATCTACAAGTGAACACCTACGTAGGCTGAAAACCATAGCTGTAATTGCTAAGGTGGAAATACAGAAAAAAAATTTTAAATTAAAGCATTAAGGCCCTGGGGATCTGTTCAAATGTGGCATCTAACTAATAAATCACTTAGTTTAAATGAGTATCAGAAAACAGCACCAGTGTCAGTTATTTTCATTGTAAAATATTTACAATGTTTGATATTTGTTTATAACTATATTAGCATGTATAATATTAGTGTGTAAAGTCCCATATCAGACTTTTAATAGTCTTTTAAACAGTGGGGCAGTTTTCCGAGTTCTAGTATGCTTTTTATGGAGCAATAATAATTAAGCCCCGGTTTTCTAAAAGAGTGTAGTTTCAGCTGCCACAGTAGTTCACGTTTTTCTAAAAGATTAGGGATGTCTCCTTCCAGTACCAAAAGATCCACATGGTCAATAATTGGAAATTTAAAGTCAGTGTGTCTTTTGTGAAGCTGTGGGTGCTAAGCCTGTACTCTGCTTTAATTTATGAATACTGCAACAGTGATCTGAAAGGACATAATACAGTTGTGTAAGATCTTACCATAACAAAATATGCCCTTCTCTTTACTTTTGCAGTATTCATTATCACCCTCCTGCCCCCCCCTGCTCTAGCCTGTTCTTTTTGCCTTCCTAGCTGAGAGGCCTTTCTCCTTTTTCTTCTTCTGGATGCACATGCTTTTCTTTGTCCCTGGGGGCATTCTGTTCTGAGTGTGTGTGTGTCCATATGTCACCTTTATGCCCTATGCCTTGTGCAGGGAGCATAGTTGTGCTTATAAGTACTAAAGGCTTTGGTATACTGGTCAAATGTTGGGCTATCCTTGGCAAGAGATCCCTTAAGTTATGACTACTGCAACAGTGAAGAGAAAGACATCTACTGTTATGGCTATGGTACTTTCCTTTAAGATGCTTTAGTAAAAAAAGTGTGTGTGTGTGTGTGTGTGTGCGTGTGTGTGTGTGTGTGTGTGTGTGAGAGAGAGAGAGAGATGTGCATAAATGCAAAAGTATTTGTATGAAACATGGTACTTTCCCCCCACAATCTGGCATTTTTTGTACTGAAGTGGTTCTCTTTTTCATTATTAAAGTGTTTGTGTCTTAAACACATGGGGGACATTTATCATCATTTTTTTCTGTCCCATCACCTGTATTATTTTGATAAACTACGGACAAGTTATCAAAAGCAGTGTGCAAAATGTTGCTTTTAATTCATTGAATGTTATACAGTATAAATCTCAGGGAAGGAGAGTTTTGTTCTTTTTTCCTCTGTTTATGTTGTGTGGTTTTATGTGAGCATTGTTTTGTTTTGTTTATTTAATTGTCACACTACTGTTTTCAGTATCATTGCACATTAGCTCCAGTGGCCAGGTCTTACTAAAAGGGTTATAATAAATGTTATCACAGCAAAATCCAGGTGCTACTTTGCTTACTGGTGTATAGTTTTCATTAATAATGTGTTATTTTATGATAATGAGCCCTGTGGCTATGCTGCTCATTTGGTTATCCGCAACAGGCTTCTTATGCAGATTTTTTTTGTCTTAGAGTCTGTATAACATTTGGTGTATATTGGTAGCCTTATACAGCCTTACCTACATTATAATTTGAAAACAGCAGAAATAATACAACATTCAAGAGAAATCAATCATAGCATAAAATCTGCCATGGATTATGCAACTACTGATTATAATCTAGCAGCATCACCTGTGTTTTTCTAAAGCATTAAGGATACTCAAAGTGTGTACAGTTTGAAATTCCATAGAAAAAGGTAGAATAAGCCTTCTGCACAGTAATTGATAGTTTTTATATATGCACAATGTAAGTACTTTGTGATATCTGACAATAAATAAGCCACTATTTTCCTGAATGATTTGTTAGCTGCACTTAATCCTTATAAAGTAAAAATGTGTTTTAATCTGCAGTATGTGTGTATTTCAGTGGTACGTCCAGTATATTTCTATACATCTTTCCATACTTTACTTTCTCTTTCTTTCTCACATCATCATGCCAGTGGAAAAAAAAACACATTTTATACATCTTATTAAATTCATTCTAACATTCCAAAATTCAGACCAGATTTTATGAAAGTCCTTCATGGCTATATGATCTGTCCATAACTGCAGTGCTTTCCACAATGTATCCTATAACTTCTCATTTTTTTATTCCATACAACTAACTTACCACATTTTATTGCTTCTTGTATTTTTTACCAGCTTTCCCTTTCTTTTTACATTTCCCCTTAAATCACAATCAAAGTCCTTTGCAATAATATTTTTCCTGTTATCCACCACATAATCTAATATTTGATGAAACTGATTCTCCCTTTCCTTGATATTTATGCATGTGTATAATGCTATAATTCTATAAACATATTCTGTCCTCCTCACACCCAGAGCAGTTACCTTTACAATCCTTATCATTACATCTAATAGTTTCACTGCTTTTTTACTTAATACAGCCACTTAAGAACAATATTAATTTCCTAAATTCCACATTATTTTTCCACCCTACATTTTTTCTGTTTGCAATCTTTCTTTACTTGTCAGGAATCATACATCCTCTATAAAAATAAGGTATTACGTATTAGCACAACCAGATTTTGCGCTAATGCAGGTTACTTCCCGATCACTAAATATGTTCCTCGATTTGCTTGAAATGCAATATAGTGTGTTTTCTTTAACAAAACAGGTTGTTTTCTGGAGGGATATCAACACAAAGTACACAACATACTGTTGTTGTTTCTTCATGCTCTTTACTGGCAGTAGAAGCATGTCGCTTCATTGCAAGGCTGCCCACTGAACTTTCTTTGTCAGCCAGTGCTGTCAACTAATGGCCATACATACCATTGGGAATTCACGTCTGGGAGTGTGGAAGTTTGCGACGTGGATTATTGCTCTTTTTTTTTTTTTTTTTTTTAGTCCAAACAACATAATTTAAGCTGGCTGTGCATTTCATTCACAGCATTTGCAGAAAAATAGACAAAAAAAAAAAATCCGAAATGAAGCAAATTACATTCCTGCTTGTGTACTGCAAGTAGACTTAAAACCACATGGAGGAAATCAATGTGCCTGCAGTAGCAAACCAGTGATTTCTAAGGCACATATTCTCCTACAGTAACATAATGAACTCCACACAACACACAGAAAAACACTATGAAACACACCCATACAGAAAAGAGTAATATTAGCACTGTTTATTAGGAGTAATGTAGACCACGTATCCTTTTATTACATTTGTATAACACAGCTGACGTTGACCCATTCCCGTGATATAAACAGTTTCAAAGGAATATAAGTAAATTCATTGTCTGCAGTTCTTAAACAAACAGCATGACGCACAGCAGTAAAGGGTAAACCTACATTGCATTATTTACTTTTTCAGTTGTCGAACTCATAAAACTGCCCAAACAAACCAAAACAGTTTAAAGAAAACACTGTTGCTATGCCTTTTAATAGATTATCGGCACCATTTTATTCATCGGGAAGAACCTGCATTAGAGCAAAAATCTGGTTGCGATAATATAAGTACCAAAAATAATATCTGCATCACATTTAGCACACAATTCTATCATCTATATTCTTCTTACAATAGTAATACTATTCACATTTACTGAGACCACTCTAAAATGTTTGCTTTTACTTTTTTAAGTTTAAGGTAAGTATTTTGAAATTTCGATTTCTTATTCTTTCCCCAATTTAATATTTTTCTGAGTTTATATACAACTATTCCTTGATCCTTACAATCAGGTTTGCCACTATTTTCATTAGCTGAAGCACATCTAAAGTCACTCCTTCCATTTCTTTTTTAATCTTTGGTGATTTATTTTAAATCTTCTTTGCATCACCCTTACCCTAACAGCTATTGAGTTTATTTTCCTAACATCCTTTATACTCCCTTCACAAGCATTTGAATAATCACTGTCAATTTCTTCTTTATTTTCAACCCTCACAGTAACATATGTATTCTTCTGAAATATAACATTTTTATGTAAGTCATCTTTTATTACTTTATCTTCTTTTCATTAACACCTTACGCCTTTCTTCCTCATTACTTTCAGACATTACCGTACTTTCACTATCCTGCTGAACATTATATTGTTTATCCTCTTTGTAATCAAATTAAAAATGCCCTTCACTTTTATATATCCTAAATTCCTTTATACACATTCATCATATGACCTTTTCCCTTGTATTGATTACATCTTATTTTTGAACACTTATTTATCAGATGATTGAAATACCCACAAAAAGGTTTTGTTTTCAGCTCTCCCACACATCTAATTGTTCCTCTATTACCTTCTATGTATATAATACTTGGTAAATGCTTTATCACATCTTTTTTCATATTTTAAAATAATAGCCACTTCCCGCTTCCCATTACAAATACCCCTCTCATCTTTAACTTTCACGATATCAGAAACTAAATGAAAACTAATTTTTAACATTTTTAACTCTGTTTCATCAGTATGAAATTTAACTTAATTTTTTTTAATCACATCCCTTGTCTGGAAAATATAAACTCATTCTACAGTTAACAGTCCTTTTATCACAACTAAAAATCTTTCCATTAAGTTTTCATCTCAAATGCTAAAATGTGTCTTTTCCCAAATGAATCAAGGATCTAATGTCTTTTGCTTCAAATCCCAAAGGTAACAACCAACTCACAACTCATTTCCTTTCTGCCCAACTCACTGTCTATTCTGAAAAACTTTCTCACCATGTCTGACCAAAAATCGCAGGATCACATTTGTTCAATAAACCAACCAGTTTTTCATCAGGCAAACCTCCAGAACCAATGTTGGTTACAGCAAGTTCTTCAAAATCCTGAGGTTTAAACTAAGCTAGACTCTGTTTATACAATCCATTCAACAGTTTTCTTTACGAGTGACATAACCACCCAGCTATCACTAATAAAACAGGTCTCCTTTCCCTCCATTACTGCACAGCTTCTCATAGCTGCCTCTGTACCAGGAACAGACGCAAGCAGTACAGCAACAAAACATTCCCCCCTCACAATTAAAAGAGTTGTGGAGGTTCCCTGATCCCCTGGCCAAATTTCTCTTAGTAGTATAAACACTATGTCAGGTCTTCCCTGAAAATAAACACTGAACAAAACACTTTTTTAATCAAATCCTTTGCCTGGAAAATATTAATTAATTCAACAGTTAACAGTCCTTTTTTCAGAATTAAACAAAAATCTTTCCATTAAGTTTTCAGTCTCTTCTAGTGGGACTAATCCTGCCAACAAAGATAAATAAATAAATAAATAAATAAAAATGCTGTTATTAGTGCAAGTAGTATACAGAGAATAGCTACAAATTAAGAAGTAAACAGAAGTAAAAAAAATGTATGTGATAGCAAAACCACAGAGAGTAGCACATATATTTTAAAGCTCCAATATATTTTAAAAGTAGTAAAGTGTTGTAAGGGATTATAGGTTTATTACAATGGATTAATGGAAAGCAATCATACTGGCTGCTAACATATTTATTGCTATGACCCATTGGAAAGCAGTTATGACCTAATGCCAAGTTGTCATGCTAGCACTGCAAATGCTTTGTGACTGCATGTCAGAAGTACTGAACCAAGGTGCACTTGTACAGGCATGAGTAAACACAAAAACCACTGTCATTAAGTCTCTGATTTTACTGACTCCTTTTCACTCACCCAGCACTAGCGGGAAATTTGTTTTTAGTGCTTAAATGATATTTGGCAAATCCAACTCAATTGCAGGTCTTGGTGTTTAGAAATGTTTGGCTGCATTGCTGCAAAAGTGATGTAAACAAAGTAGAATGTAGGCAGAATTGTTGGAACAGACTGAATGCATGGCATAGTAGACAAATGTCACTGCTAAAGGAAGTAATATATGAGAATAAAACTGAAAATCAGCCAGTACGTTACAGTTGATAGTAAGTGTGCATGGGATGTGTGCCTACAGACAGATTATCTTCCAGTAATAGTACAAGAATGTTGGCATTTAATTCAAAACAAGTAAAAAAAAAACTACTAAATTATAAAAGCATCCTCTTCAAATCTTGACCTCTAGAGTATTAGTATTTAAATCAAAAATACATAAGTAAAAGTAATTATAATAATTAACATAATTTTCCTGGCATGATATGAGTGGTATTACAATTCAATTAAAAATAAAAACAATTTATAAAATGGGAGAAACATCATTCCTCTGTACCATTGGAGTTCAGCCTGGATCTCAGTGGTTGCAAGAGCATGCACATAAACTGCTATGGATACCATAAAGCTGTAGATTGTACTAACGAAGGCTAGTCACTTATGACATGACTCGCCGATAGTATGAAAGAGAACTGGCAAAAATGAGTTTATACAATCTAGTGAGAGACATTTTCTGTAAGATTAGCAGCATTACTTTTGTTAGTGACGAGCTGAGTGCTTGGCTTTTGGTTAGGGAAGAAAGGAAAGAACTTTAAAGTAACTGTTTTTTATGTACACCACATCTGTGTCCTTCTTAGGATCCAGTTTTGTGATTAAAACTATTAAAATAATGGAAAATACAGCTAAGCATCTGAAACATTGGTTATTCTTGTGAGTCTGGCGGCCTGAGGAGACTAAGAGGAGTCCCCCGAATTATATATGAAAATCCCCACTAGGAATGCATCAGCTTAGTGGAGGCACTGTAGTTAAATTAGTAAATAGCACAAGCTGTATGATAGTGAGTAGAACTGGGAAATGAAAAAAAATCTGTAAACATAATATACAAGCAAAACTGAGCAGTAAAGTGGCGACATGACGTGCTGTATCATTGCAGCTCTTCACTTAAGCTCACAAAGATCAAGCTATTGGTTATGAACAGCATAAAGGTAGTAAAATTAAAGTAAGGGAGACACTCAAACATCAATGAATTGAACATAGCCACTGATGTATAATAAAACTGCTTGTTAGAAGTTTTTAGTACACCGCAGACAAACACGTCTCAAAACTGTAAATTACAGCAAAATTTTAAAATCACATTTGAAAGCATCCAAATACCATATCTTTGGATTTTTCAAATGCTTCCTTCATTTATTGTTTACCTCTGTACTGTATATGCATCCACAGAATTGTCCCACAGAATTTCACCTGTAATAATAGCTCAGTATTATAACCCAAATAATAGGACATATGTTTAAGGGACTGCATTACTCCTCTCAGCTGTCTAGATTTTCACAGAATGTCCAGATTTTTGCCTAATATTTGTATTCTTTTTCTCATAAAGTAAGTGGTTTTCTGGTAAATCATTGAGGATTTAAGCCACTAAGTGAAGACAAACATTTGAGTTTCAGTCTTCATATCTTTCAGAAAACGCATGCAAATGCAAAACCTGTTATTCTAGCAACTTTTTAACTTTATAAGAACAATAAATAAAATATGTTCCTACTTTTCAGCCTTTGTCCCCCCATTATTTTTACCTTTGTCTAGATTTCTTGTACTAAGAGGTTGAGATGTATGGACTGAAGCCAAATGTTTATCTTGTAGCTAACAAGAACAGTGTCATAATGAAAACACTGAGCACACAAATCCTGGTAAACTGTACTTTACAATATAGTTTGTTGATATTTCTGCCGGTTCCTGAATAAATAAGTTCTGCTCATCTCATTATGCCTTTTTGGTTGCTGAGAAGAAATTCTGTGTTAGTAAACAGCAGCGCATATGTTATATTCTTTATAATGACCATTTACACACTGCTGGTAATGCATTTGACTGCAATCAGATGAACATCACTCAGAGTAAGCACAGAGCATATCTTTTTTTCTGTAGTAAATGCATTTGGCTGTCTTGCAGTATGGCCTCTAGAGGTTCGTAGTTTAGATATGGCCCAGCTGAAGGTCAAGGAAGTTGTACATTATTTGTGCTGGTTACCATTTCAAATAGATTCCTAACCCTGTAGCTGAAGGTAACAGATGTTACTCCAGTTTTTAGTTGTGTTACTATTTATAGACTGCATTCTTCTCAGGCAACAAATAATTTATTCATGTGAACTGGTTAAGACAGTTGTCAGTTTATGGACATGGTATTCCAGTCATGTTTAAAATAGTTCAACATTGAGTCAGATTACCTTCCTTCAGTTAACATGTCATGGTGAATCTTCACCTCTTGTCCTTCATTTAAACATCAGCTCACATTATGTTCAGACTCTTATTTACATTTCTTCCAGTAATGTAACAGATTCAGTTAAGGTTTATAACCTGCTGCAAAAGATCCTACATGCACTGGGACATTTCTGATTAATGTATGCATTATTCTACTGTTTGAGAGGTATTGTAGCTTCTTCATGCTGACTGAAGTCAGCAGGGCATTGTTCTTTTTCAGTAAAAGCCTTGATTGGTAGAATGCATAATAATGCTCTAAATCATCTTACTCTTAAATTTGGAGAGAACACTTGGAGAAAACCTAGGTTCTTTTTTACTTATGTATTTTTGCATTTCTGTAAATAGTCTCCATTGCCTAGGATAGAAAATTATATGAAAGGCACCTCTATATACCTTTTTATCTCTGCCCATCTCTTTCTCTCTCTATCACTTTACCCTTTTCCCTTCTTAACATGTATATTAGTCAAAATATATTTGTAATATTTACATTAAAAGCTATTCTACAGAAGTTATTGTGGCAATGCATCTGTCTGTCATATTAGTGAGGATCAACTCTAGTATGTTTGTTCCTCTTGTCGGGGTTTGAACAATTTGTTCCAGGGCATTTGAGTTAACAAAGTCCAAGAACTTTTGCACTAGTGAATTTGGGCTAGAATACGTTTCTCAGTTGATGGTGGGATAATTGAAATCCCCCCAAACAGAGTTTTCGGCAATATTTGGATTGACTCCAGTTTGGTCAAGTAGGATTCATGCACATGATGACCCATGGAGGTGGATCTGTAACTGGCTATGGCTTGAATGGGAATCTTACCCACAGTAACCTGAACTTGGAGTAACTCCATGGAAGTGTTTAGTCTAACTAGAAGGGAGGTGAATTTATCTCTAATAAAGATAGAAACACCACCTCCTTTGGTTCTCACACTTTCCTTTTGTGGTCTGAAGGTGTGGAAGGCATTGTAGCCTTGCAAGGCTGGGGTACTCTCTGAGGCCTTGAACCAGGTTTGTGTGGCTGCACACACATCTACATCTTCCAGTGACAGAAGTGCTTCCAGGGTGTGCAGTTTTTGGTTTAAGCTTAGCATTTAGCAGGATAACCCTTATTTTGTTCTGATTGGCAAATTTTACATTGGTAAGTTTGTTTTTGAGAGCTTGCCTAAAAAGGCACTATGGAGGAGGCAAGAGCCTTTGCCAGTAGCCAAAAGCCTCGTGGTGCCAGGTGCAAACTGTCTCTGGAAAAGCAGTGAGGTTTGCCAGCCATGGCCTCCTAGGCTGACGGAAGCTGGATCCCCTTTGAATGACATAAAAACTAAGCCAATTATTTAAATCAAACATTTTTTTTTTGTTTACACTGTGGCATCATTCTAGGTGAGGATAGCATGCTGCTCAAGGCTAGGGACATACCTGCCTGGGACACATACTCAGAAAGCTCAATCATGTCTCTTTGCATACATCTCAGGTCATTCACTCCAACATGAACTATAATGAACTCATAATGGAACTTGTTGCTGAGATACCTGAGTGCATACATGATCTGATGAATCCTGGCACCGGACAGGCAGCTGACCATGACTTTCTCCTTGTCTAACCAGGTGAGTGGGACAATTGTGTGTTTCACTGTGGACTCTCCAATGACAAGAAAATGTGTTTTTTGAGTGTTGCACTTACAGTCTTGGTAGGTGAGACACTGGTGTTGCTATGTGTTATGGGTGCTGTGGGAACTGTGTTAGTTGTAAAAGTCTTGTGCTTTGGAGGTCTCTGGTGTTTTGGTAAGTTTTTTGAGAGAACCACCGCATATGTTGTTTTATGTGTTTGATGCATACTATGTGTATAAATAGTGGTACTATGTGCATGATTAGTGGTGGGTGGATTGACAACCTCTTCAGTGTTACTGTTTTGAGTGCAAGAGAGCAGGGATTCAAGATTTTTGGTGTAGATACATCTCTCGCACTCTGCACTAGAGTGAGTTATTAGTAGAGGGTTGTCTGTGTACAGGAGGCAATTGCTACACTGTCTCAGGAGACCCAAGTCAGCAAAGTGGGCAGGAGAAACAAGGGTAGTCCAACTATCCATAATGCCAGGTTGAAGAACTGTTATCAGAAAGGGAGGGAGGCTTTTCAGGACTGATCCAGGATGTGATCAGTAGATGGATATTTCTGCTGTTTTTTTTTTTTTTTAGGGCACAACACACTAGTAGTATTTCTTTGACTGGAAAAGTACTAAGGATGGAGTTAACAAAATAAAGTCATACGGAACAAAGGATCATTTGTTGCTAAATAATGTCATAATGGAGAACTGTAAAAAGGGAAGAACATAAGTATGGCATGGGTAGACTACAAAAAAGCATTTGACAGCATTCTACATTCATGGTAAAAGAGTGCTTACTTAATATATTCTCTACACTGATCGATTACATCACGACCATAAAACAGTGGCAAACCACTTTGCAGTTAAGCTGTGATAAAGGACAAATTATTATTCCAGGGATAACAATTCAAAGGAGGATATTCCAGGGTGACTCTTTGTCATTGCTGCTCTTTTGTCTTGCTGTTGACCCATTAAACTGTCTACTTAGCAGATTAGGTCATGGTTACAATTTGGCTCCCAAAAAAAACAAGAGTATAAAGACTTCTCATCTTCTTTTTGTGGAAGATTTAACTATGGTTCATCAGATGAAGAACTGAAAGCACAACCACAAGGGGACAACTTTCTCAGATCAATAAGAATGTTATTTAGTTTTAATAAATGTGCAAAAGCAACCTTTAAATCACAAAGCTGCAGCAACTTTTAAATCAAAATCTGCAGCACCAAGTAAATATCAGTCTGGGACAGGAATGTGATATAAAAGAACTTGAGCAAGAGGGAATATATAAATATTTGGAAATTGATGAAGGATCAACAATAAAACATGAACAAATGCTAGTAAAACTTAAAAGGGATATTTTAGAAAATTAAAATTAACATTGAAAACAGCTCTGACATTTAGGAGCAACATCCAAGCTATAAACCAATTTTCTCTTCCTGTCCTAACTTACATTTCTGGAGGGATTGACTGGCCTCAAATGGTATTGAATCAGTTGGACAGGAAAAGAAGTGAAGTGCTTCATGTTTATCAAATGATTTATAAAAATCAGTGTATACCAGGATTGTATATTCCCTGTTCTGAAGGCTGTATGATCCTCCTCGAAATTGATTATACATATAGATCTCCAGTGACAGGACTGCATACATATCTGATGACCTCACAAGATCCAAACATAGAGAATGTTTTAAAACATGAGGAGAATAAGTGTAAGATGGCTTCTCTCCTTAGTTTAGCAGAAGCATATCAGCGCCAAGCAGGAATGGAAATCAAACCAGAAGTAGATAAAAATCAGGTAACAACTGAATGTGGGACAGGTAGTTGGGCTTACTACCCTCTACCTAGTTATGTGATTTTCTATTTTGTATTAAATGGTTGATTTCCACCTTCACTGCTGGCTATATTTATGTTTTTATGTGCTGATTCACTAGCCGTGCAGTTGCCGTACATGCACCACGCTGCTTCCTGGTTCCTAACAACTGAATGTGCCAAAAAAAAAATGAATGAATATGAGATGAAGGACCAGATGAGAAGGGAAGAAATGAGGAAAAAGCATAAATATAGTTGCAAGTACAGGAAAATTCTGGAAAAAAACTCATGTTGATCAGGACTGAAGCAGGAATCTTTAGAGAAGTGAATTTAAACCAAAAGACAAAATGTTAATATTGGTGGCCCAGGATAGTGGACTATGTACACGACGGTTTACAAAGTCCATTGAACATTTGGAAGAAGCAGACAACTGCAGGTATTGTAAAACCGAACTGGAAACAGTCGCACATCTTGTTGCTGGGTGTGATACACTAATGGCAGAAGGACTGTATACTGAAAGGCATAATAATGTGGCAAGACTGCTGCATTGGGGATTGTGCAAACATTATAATACTGAAGTAGCTGAGAAGTGTTGGAAACATGAGCCCCAAAGCAGTATAGAAAATGATGAAGTTTATATTTCATGGGATCACCCATTACTAACAGTTTATAAATATATGTGAGGAAAACCAGATATAGTAGTCCATGAAAAGAAGACAAAAGTAGCATTGATCATTGAAATTGTTACACCCAGTGACTGCAATCTCTTACCTACAGAGAGACACAAAGTCATAAAATACCAGGATTTACAGGTGGAAACAGATGCCCAGACAGTTCCAACAGTAGTAGGAGCAACGGGTCTTATAAAAAAGAATTTACAATTGTACTTAGATATTTTACAGATACATGTAACTCTGTATGAATTGCAGAAGAAGTCACTTCTCAGCACATTGTGGGTGCTGCGAAGAGCGCTTTTGGCTAACATCAAAGATTAAAAAAATACTAATTTTATGAACTTTAATCATATTGTGACTTAGGAATGGGGTCCATTTCTATCATGGTATTAGAAACCCAAAATACTTGGAGAAATTAAAGAGTTATATAGATTTATAGCCTTGTTTATGCAGTGTGTATATCCATCAGAAGGAGTGTGATACAGATGTGATGGGGAAAACAAGAGACACACCTATTACTAGAAGATATATAGCTATATGATGACAAACTGTGACAGTCTGTGTGGAAAATAGCTTGTTATGCTCATGTTGTTTGGTTTCCAGTGTTGTGAGGTCAGTCTGTTTCAGTAGTAGCATATTCCTGTCAGGGACAGAGTGCTTAGGTGGACTTTGCTAATTCTGATGCGTAGCACTCTCCCATTGGGAACAGAATGCTTGGATAGATTTTACTAATTTATGGATAGCATGCTCCCATAGGGGATACAGTGCATGTGTTGACCTTACTAGTCTATGGACAACATACTCCCATAGGGGACAGAGTGCCTGCATGGATCTTGCTGATAAATGGACATGTTCTTATAGAGGACAGAGTGCCTGTATGGACCTTGCTGATTTATGGACAGCATGCTGCTATAGGGGATAGAGTACATGCATGGACTTTGCATATTTTATGGATAGCATACTCCCATAGGCAATAGAGTGCCTGTGTGGACCTTGCTAATCTACGGGATTAGAACATTTGTTTTTGTCAAAGAGAATCCTATAACACTGGATTTCACTCATTTTGACTAGTTACATCATTCGAAGCAGTAGGATCTCTGAAATTGCCAAATTGTGTGGGGCAAGGATGTTTTCCCATACTCCTGAAGTTAAAAAATCTCAGAATATAGACAGCAGTGCAGGTGTGTATGTGGAACATGAGGACAATCCTTCTGCATTAATTATTTTTGTGAAACTCAGTGAAATGAATCATCATTTGTAAACCGGTCTGAATTGTATTAGAATCATCTAGGGATATCAAACTATAATTATAGTATAATCATTGTCAGGTGACTCTTCATTCTCCAGTGCCATCACCTTATCTGCTGTGGGTTATAGTTAAGTCAAGGATGGTTTAGTTTCTACTTTGATGACTTCTCACTAACTCCTACAATTCCGGCTTCTACCAAAGGTTTTGTTACATGTCCTCTCCTTCTTTACAATGTATGCAACCTCCTGACATTTCAATCCTGAAAGATTATGGTATGCCATGACTGAGCTCCTCCTTCTCTTTGCACATCCATTAATTCTGATTTAAATTTGTCATCATAATTATTTCTTGCGTTTACTGGTCTGTACCAAGCAGCTTCCAGCTGGCTGACCCTGCTTTACACCAACAACTTTGTCACTAGCAGGTAGGTTTTTTTTCTATGTCCCATCATCAACAATTTCTTTAACAGAGCTATTTATTTATCTATAGTTTGATAACTGGGTAGGTGAACTGTTCAGCTGACCCTTTTCAGTACTGACTTAGGCACAAAGGCCAATAAGATACACAATTTTATACCAAATATACATTACACTCCCACATCCTTCGTTCATTTTTTCCTTTCTAGATTCAGGTATCACCTTATCTCATTCTCTGTTCTTCAGTATTGTTATTTTTGTTCTGCCTCCATTATTTATACCCCCCCTATATATAGATACATATATATACATAAGTACCTCCTTGTACTTGCACACTATATAAGTGACTCATTTACTCAAATGTCTGGCACTGTAAATCTTTACTTGGTTCACCCCTCTCCCTTTTCCTTCACTGCATTTCCCCTGCTACACCTCCTACTCCCTGTGCAAAGATGCCCCCTTTCCAACATTTCAGTGACTTTATTATTAAGGGACTGCTCTTTTAATTTAGCTTATTATTTCTGTCCCTTGTATGCATTTAGTCTCAGACTAA
This sequence comes from Protopterus annectens, assembly GCF_019279795.1. Taxonomy (NCBI): domain Eukaryota; kingdom Metazoa; phylum Chordata; order Ceratodontiformes; family Protopteridae; genus Protopterus; species Protopterus annectens. The sequence goes on from NC_056737.1 coordinate 144,486,766, forward strand.
AGATGCTTATCTGTCCTTTTTCCCCTATCAATAGAAAGGAGCTGCTACTTTCATGTATTTCTTTAGCACAACTTTAACAAGGTTCTTCTTTTTGGGACATCGACTTAAGTGGCAGGTAGTCAACAGTATGTAGCCTCCAGTAACTCAGCCTTGTGACAATGAAATTCAGAGAAATGTAACTGAAATTCTAGGAACTGTGAGAATTTAACTGCAAAGAAGGAGAAATATATATATAATAATTCTGAGACCTTTGATCTCAGGAGCATGATAATACTCCCCAAAAATACTTTAAAAGTGTAACAGAGAAGTAAATAGTTTTTATTAAAATTACAGTTTAATTTTTGTTTTGTGGCTCTGAGTGCTGGATATTGCATTTCCAGCAGACATCCAGCTATTCCATACCCTGGTGTCAGCATCAATAAGTTAGCCATTTTATGTATTTTCTCTTCTCTCTCTTCTTGTAGTATTTGCATGTTACACCAGTAACACCAAGCACAAAGATAGCATTCACCTGCCTCTCTATAAAGCACAAGCAGTCCCTTCTCCCTATTGTGCCTCTTCACCTCAGATCACTTGTTTCTGCATGCAAAGTCCCATGAGGATCATCCCTGGGTGCTCTCATCACTTCCAGAAACTCTTGATGTTCTTTCTTGATTCAAAGACTTTGATAAACTCTTCCTCTCTCATTACTTATCAGTTTTTGCCACTTACAATGGAATGTCATCAAATAAATACTTCAGTTCAGCGGCCCTGTCTACACACATTCCTCCTTCCTTCTATCCCTGCTACGTCTTTGCCCTTTTCTTGTGAGAAATGCGTGCAGTTAATATTACTTTGTATCCTTAACATACTAGGCTGTTTCCCAACTGTTAAGGAATTTCTGCTTTTTTACTTAAAAAATGGCAAATACTTCTATTCTTAGTCACACACTGCTCTCCTTTTGGGCACTGTCTCTCCATTTTTGAACCCCCTGCTGTAGCTGCTGTTTCTTTTTCTTGGAGTATCTGCATTTCCCATACCTAGCTTGTGCTGCTGCTTCTTGCTTATCCAGCCTACCTAGTCTATGCAACACTTTTACTCGCCTTGTTTATCATGATTCCTCTTTCCTGTGTTTATCAAGTGTAACTCCATCTTACATTTTCTTCTGCTGACTTCCTGAGGCTCCCCTTTTAGTATTCTGCCTTCCTACAAACTGCCACCATCTTGTAATTCATTAATTCGAGTCACCATACAATGAACCTCTAAACCTTGGATATGAATTCATCATAAATGTTTAACGTAGAGGCAGTTCCCCCACAACTTCCATACAGAAAAATCTACTGTACTTTATCCTCTGAACTAGTATAAGTATCTACAAGGGTGCAAAACATCAAGCTAAGTTAGGAAAAGTTGTGAAAACCACTGATTTGATTAAACAGCTTGTCAGCCAGGTTTGTAAATTGAGCTGAATTCATTAAAAAATACTCTGCCACCATTTTTATTTGCTAATATCCTTGCAACAGTACTCTCTGCAAACCCAGATTTCATCATGAAATGCAGCCTTCTCTCACACACATACACACTTTTTCTAAGCCATAGTGTAGATTAAGACTTCCACACCTCACCTCACCTAACACATACTTATTTAATATTTAGTGATGTCACACATCCATTTTTTATTATTATTTAGTAGTATTTGTTTTCTGCGGTAGAACACTGATTGATCTCCATGCACCATTTTCAGACTCATCCCGGGAGCCCTTCCTGGTTAAGTGAATTGCTCAGAGGCATACATTTAGACAGTGGAGTCAGAAGGAATCAAACCTTGCCATCATCCAGACCAGCATAACTTTTTCCAGTGCTAGTCCATTTCTTAGCTGCCTTCATCTGTTAGGATTTTTCAGTTTCCAGTTGTGTTATGGTTAACACTTTTGCCACTTTAACCTTGAATTAAAGTATTTAATTTTGGAGTAAGTGTGTAACAGGTCTGAGCTGAAAATAGCCAAAAATATAAAGAAATAAAAACAGAACAGACGATATAAACAAACTAATGCCCCTTTTGGGAAGGAATGTATGTATGCATGTATGTATGTATTTATGCATTCAGCATGAATGAGGAGGATGCAGACAGCAATGTTTTAGTATTTAGATTATTATAATTATTTTTACTCTAGCAAACAATCCAAAATGTTACTAATGATGAGTTTAAAAATATTTGCCAGCATTCCTACTATATTTGGTGGGTTATGAACACAATGCATTTTTCTCTGTCATTTCTGATGCATTTGGGAATCTTTTCTTAAAAAGTTTCATAATTTTTTATTAAAGCATTGCTGAAATAAATCCTATGTGTCCCTCACTGATGTCAACTAGGGATAACATTAGGATGTAACTATAGATGGAAGCCAACACATGTGTGATGGAGCATCCATTAAAGTCTGTGAAGCATCCTCACACTATTCCCTGTAATGACATCATGACAATAAAGGTTAAAGGTCAAGTGAATCATTCTTGATTTTGGTAAGTGTATTTTTATGACAGGTATAAGAAACAGCACATGCATAGGTACCATGGCACTGCATGCTGTGGTGCAAATGGTAGGGAAAATGTGGGCAAAACACTTTAAGATTTCTTTTCACTGCTCCTGTTTATGTTCCAGTACGCCAAGCTCAGACAATGTAAGACAATCTGCTAGTTCATGTTGAGAAGCATCTTAAAACCCATTGCAAGGTAACTACAATTTTTGTTTTAATTAATTCTGTTCATCATATATTCAAATGCTCACCAGTGAAACTATGAAGTCAAATTTTGACCTGGAGCAGGTATGTCATCAGCTGCACTCATTATCACAACAGGAATATATTTAAATATTAATGAAGGAGTCTGTGCAATGCAGTGAAGCCCTTGCTACATCAGACATCATACAGTGCAAGCCTGCAGCAATCTCACTCAGTTACACAATAACTCCCGATGAAGGACTCATGCCACCTTAAAAGCTCAAGTAACTGCAAAACATATGTAGGTCCAATAAGTTGTATTACATCATGCCTGTGTTCTATTTTATTTGTGCTTTTAGTTGCACAATGCACATCCCAGTGGCAGAACACTTTGCATGTTCTGATCTTTACTTTGTGACTGGTGCTACATAGTTGTGTATACAGCATAAATGTTCATAGGTTCATAGGTAGGTACTAGGCTATCTGCCCGAAGGCATTTATAAGCCTAGCCAGAATGTGTTGGCTTTCACCGCCCCTGTAGATCAGTTCCCTGTGCCTCTGTCCAGCAGAGCCACTGAAGTGATCCCTGGGGTAAACTTTCTATTTCCCATCCACTTGTCAAGGTTTCTCTTGAAGAGTGTTAGCGAGGAGCTCTGCCTAATGTAGATTGGAATCTTGTTCCAAAACATGGGAAGTCTCTGGGACAGGAATCTATCCCTCCAGCACATCCTATTTATTGTTGTGATGAGGTTTAGATCTCTAGAGCATGTGGCTCGAGGGGATATGGTTTTCTTTAGGTGGAGCATGTCCATCAATTCTGGGTTGGACATGGCCTTGTATGTCAGGCATAGATCACCTCTGAGTAGGCAGTATGCAACCGAGTACAGCTGGAGTTTCTTCAGTCGAGCTGCATAGGGCATCTGCTTGAGGCCAGTGATCCTCTTGGCGAGGTACTCGGTGAGGTTAAACAGAGATATACAGCCCAAATAAGCAGTTAGTGCATTATTGTGTGCAGGACTGGGGTGGGGAGGGGAGATAAATGGGAGCTGTCACACTATACAAAGGCAAGTGCATAACACTGCCAGATGATAACCTGTAATATCCTGTTCTGTGTATACATCAATTTTCACCTGTATGAGATTCTGTGGTGTTGCAGGGGTCAGCTGATGTTACTGGTACATTGTGATTTAATACTGTACAGCTGCTCCTGTGCAGCATTGATTCACTCCAGAGCTGCTTACACTATGAATAACATTAATTAACATTCTCCCTGTTCTGCAACCTCGAGCCAGTAAAAGCCATTAAAGGTCACATATGGAATTGCTTTGGCAGAATCATACCATTAAAGCATCACCATTTGGTGGCTGAGGTGGAGGCACATTTTCTTACACCAGGCACAAGCTACCTTTGATTTCCAGCTTAATGGTCACTACACAACCAAGTAATCATATCTGTTATAGCACTATTACTGTTTGTTTTCCACTGCAAGAGCCATAAAGGTGCCTTCAGAGTACCATAGTATTAGTAAATGCTTTTTTCACATGGAACTGCTCACCAGATCGAAGTAAAAAGGGGATTTTTCTTGTTGTTAATCTTGGAAGAAGCAAGACTTAGTTCTGATTCACAGATATCTTGTCAACCCATTCTAACTGCCCAACATAGGCTGGTCAGTTAGTAGGATGGTGAGAATCTATGTTTAAGGGACATGGTAAAGCCACACTGAGAATTACCTTATTAGCAGCTCATTACCATTTCATTCATTCTCACTCATGCTTCTACAGACATGCGCACACCCACTGGGACATTTCCAGTGTATATAACGATACCATGATTACTCTCATAGGAGTGAATGCCATCAAATGACTGCTTTCATGTTTCCTCTTAGAATAAATCGGGAGACATGAACATTTTTGGGGGAAAGCACAGAGCTAATTAGCATTAGCCACTCTCCTAGACTACTGCGTTAGCATGCAGCTTCTCTCGCAAGACCACTGTCCGTGCTGTGGCCCCGTAAGGGGAAAACCAACACCAAAGAGGTAGAGCAGTTTCTGAATTTGAAAGGCTGTCTGTGATGCAGAAAGCTTTTAAGATAAGAATTCTGTATTGTGGTAAACCTTTCTGACCCCCCCCCCCACCGCAGTTTGTATAAAATGCTGTATATTATTGATTGCAGTCTAGCTGTTTACGATGTAATTTTTATTTTTTTTTTTTGCTGACTATGTTCTTAATATTGTGCTTGTGGCTTATTCTTGGGGGAGATGGAGGAAATTTGGTAAAAATAAGGAAGTTTCTTCTGCTCACCTTTTAAATAAGTGCCACAAGATCTTTAAAATTCAGGTAACCTGCTACTACTACTACCAACTCAGGGAGATGTGACTTCAGTAAAACATTTGATCCCTGGGATGGCACCTTAGTATTGCTGTACCCCCTAAATGCTATACTGCGGTGTCAGTATAGTAATTTAAATCCAATCCCAAAGTGTTGGAATAGAATCCATAAATCTTCTAATCTTTTAGACATCAAAGGTAAATGTGCAACATGCTGAACTAATATCACTGTGCCCAGACCGTTTCAGCATTAGTACAGTATACTTACCTTAATGCAGCCTTCACTTTGGTCTGCACAAAATATATTTCATTAACATATATAAAGTACACCATTCAGACTATGTTTATTACAGCTGTACTGCATGACTGAACCATCAAGGAGTAAAAAACAAAAGCTTGAAAGCACCTACTTGTAAAGAGTTTGGTGCATTCAGCTATAACAAACTTAAGAAATACAGGCATTTAATAAAGTCTTCAGCCGAATGATTAGACATAATTACAGTTATGTATAATCCACTGTTTGCCATGCCTGGGCTTTTCCACACTGTTAAGGTATCTGAAATTGTGCTTTTGAATTATAGGTTGCTTGTATATTAGAATGTCTGCATTGCTGGTTCTTGGAGCAGTATCTTGCTGATACTAGGCTGCATATGGTAGTAATCAATATTGAACACTGGATTTATACTGATAAGTTTGCACCTTCATTTGGCTTTAGTCGAAACCTTTATGATATAAACAGTTTTAAAATGGCACTGGACAAGAATTCTGCAGTCAGGATTTATTTGATGAAGTTTTCTGCCCTGGCGTTGAACTGTATTGCTTAAACAAAATAACAAATCTTTAATCACAGCTTAGCCAAGAAGACATGATAGAATATATAAATATTTAAGATAATTACAAATTCCCTTCTCCCCATATGGCCTGCACTTGTGTCCTCAGGCAATATCCCGAGTTCAATGAATAGCATGGGATCAGTGTATATGCCTGATTATATATGGACTTTTCCAAATAACAGCAATCTTGGAGATGTAAAGGTTAACTAGGAAATAACCTCTGTTAATTCTTCTATTAATATGATGAAAAGAAAACTGGATTGGAGAGGAACTGACCAGCAGGCTTTAATTACAATGCCAGATGTTCAAATTACGGCATCTCAGTGGTTTTAAAAACAGTACTTGTTACTTAAGGTTCAAAATGTATCACCCTTCCTTCTCTCACTTCCCCGCAGCTGTGCTGTATGATGTAATGTGTTAAAATTGCAGTTTCCAGACAGTCAGAGGAATTGCATTTACTTGTACTCCTGTAATATAAGGTATATCTGCTGTTATGATACTTACTAAATCCTTAGTCAGATTTTTCTTTATACTATAGTGAATATGTAGGAGAAGCACTTTATTCTGATGTCTGCCCTGATCACCCAATCTGAGTTCCGCAATAATGGACATTCTCTAGAATTATAACTCTTAACTTTCCAGATTCTCACCTCATATTTTTTGGTTTATTCCTCAGAAAACTTGTGCTTTTCTGGCAAATCAGTGAGGACTGAATTCTCCAAATAAATAATACTAGACATTTAAGTTTCAGACGTCATATCATTCAGAAAATGCATAGTAACATAAAACCTTTTATTCTAGCAACTTTCTAAGTTTATACGAGCTATATTTAAAATTTGTCCCTGTTTTTGGGCCTTTGTCCCCCGTTATTTTTGGCCTTGCCCAGGTTTCTTGTTCTAAGAGGTCAAGAGGTATGTCTAAAATACCTGAATATTTTTCACTGCATCTTAGTATAAGAAACAGTGTGTCATGGTTTTCTCTTTGATTTCCTTTGCAACTTATTTCTTGCACAGAATCAGATGAAAGTTACTCAGTTGAAAGTTCTGATCGATGCTTTTAAATGATAAATTTCCCTAGACAAATACAAAACCACATATACCTGAACAGCTGAATATAACTGGAAATTACTCCATATATATTACACTACATTCTGTGCAACTCTATTAATCCAGCTCTCCCTCCAGTCTAAAACATTTTCAGGTATTTCCTCTATTAAATATTTTTCTTGCCCTCTGTTCGTATTAAGTTACCAAACCAGTACTTACTCCTTCCTGTTTCAAATTCTTTGACCAAATCCCTTTTTTCTCTCTAAAATGTTGCAGAATCTGCTTTATTAGCGCTTTTCCTTTTTTCTAATGCATTAAGTCATCATGCCTTTATTTGCATATGCCTTAATATTTTGTACTCTGATATATCTGGACCCTCTTTCAGGAACTTGTTTTTTCTGTAAGCTACACTTCCTGTTTGCTACTATCTCCTTTCATGAAACCCTTGTTTAACATAAGATTAAACTTTATTTGTACTAATTTTGCTTATAATTGATTGTGATATATAGACTTGATTGCAATTGTTACTGTGCAAGTTTTCCTGTGCTCATCATTTCATTGATTAGTAGTAGGCTAACCCCTCTGGTGGGCCATTTTAAGCCTAGCCAGTTAACCCATGCGTGAATCAAACCCTGCATCTTGTGTCTGTAACGCAAATGTCTTACATCCCTCTGCTGAACTTGAAATAGGCTCTTATTGAGTCAGTGTTCTATCCCAGTCAGCAAATTTAAATATATAAACAAATATACTTCCATATCTTAAAAATGTGTATACAATCAAATCTCTGATAATTAACTTGCACACACACACACACACACACACACACACACACACACACACACACACACACACACACACACACTTCCTTTCTCCATTGCTTCTTATACACAGAACACATCACACAGCACTGATGTACTGTGTAAGCGTGGGAATGAAAATCTCATACACATGCACAGTACATAAAATAAAAGCAGCGGGATATCTGAGGAAAGCGGAAGAACACCAAGGAGCTGTCATACAATGATATTATTTAAGAAAACTAAGTAATTTTTTTCTTAATAATGTCATTGTATAATAGCAATAACCAACTACATGGTGTGGTATATTGAAGATTTACCCACGGTTGTCTTTGTTTAATCACGCAGGCTTCACCCTCGTGATTAAACCACAACAGCCATGGGTAAATCTTCAATATACCACACCCACATTGTCAGTTATTGCTATAATATACTGCTTTTGTCATTTCAGTAAACTGAGTCCCACAGGTTTTAATTTAGTGAACTGTTAAGAGTCTGATTTTGTAAACAAAGTAACCATTTCCCTAAAAATTGAAATGCAGATTGTGTCTGTATAGATCCCAGGATCCTTTTATTAATACTTTTGGTAATTTTTTCGAGTGGATTGACCAAGACACCCATTTAGCCATGTCATACATCTCTTTTTATGTCAGTGTAAATATCTCTGATGAAATACCCTTATGTCAAAATTTCTTATATTGTTGTCAGAAATATTACATGGTACTAATGGGTCTGTATCCAAAAACATTAAACAGCTGCCATAAAAGGCAATCTGGATAGTTAGAAATCAAAAATAAAAATCAGCTACAAGTTAGTTAACAACAGTTTAAGTCAAGATAAGAATGGCCAATTAATCAAGGCCTGTAGAGTTAAATAAAAAGTGCTGCAAAGGAAATGATACTGCAGTCCAAAGTAGAAATATTTCCTGTATTAAAATTTGCTATTTTAGAATGAAATTGACAACCATGAGTTAGTGTAGTATATGTTTATATCTCTTTAAAACAGGGTGCTAATTCTGTTTGGTGTGCATGTCATGTGGTCTCTACTTCACTTTTAAGTCACACTAAAGATCTCATGGAAGTTGGTAGCACATCCACAGTGTCTACTTTATTTGTAAGAATCCTGATGAACCATTAAAAGTTCTATACATTGTCAGACGTGATTTGTTAAGATTTCAGTAAACACATTTTAAGGCATGGCACTGACCTGTGTATGAGATCAATATTGTTAATGATTACTTTAATGCTACTGTAGTTTAATTTCACTATATAACTAGTCAGACTGTGTACAGATTATTTAGATACAAGAATACACAAGGGTATCAGTACTAACAATGTGGAAACTACAATACATCAAAAGAAAATTAAAAAGAATGCATTACTTTATGTTGAGAGTGCTTCCTATGGATGTTAAGATAAAAGTATCAGATGGTAAGAGCATCTTCGTTGACTAGACAGCAGAATAAGTCTAAGGATTATGTGTTTGAACTTTGAGATATGTTTTAGTATATGGTAAATGGACCTGAATTATTTGGAAAAGTCAGATAAGTTTTTGAAAAGGCTCAATACTGAAATGTCAGCAATCGAAAATGTCAAATGTCGAAAGAAAAACAAAAAGAGAAGAAAATCCAGAAGAGAATGAATCTCAGAAATCACTCTTCTCCTTAAAACATGTTTTTGTACTTACTGTATATATATCATCTCTACTCTGAGAAATGGCATCTCTGAGCTAACCTATGTAAATCTGTCCTTTTGGCCATTCAGTCTCCATGTTTTGGAACATGCTGTAGTGGGTTCCATCATTTTAAATGGTTACCATTTGACAACAGGACTTGTAAGTATGCTTCTTATTTCGGTAATGACTTACCTCCATGCAGTTCATGTGTACCTGTATATGTGAATCTGCAGGGTGAGCTGACCCTCTTCCCCTTCCATACCCCTCAACCTCTTAGAGCAAGAAATCTGAACAAAGCAATAAATAATGGAGGGCAAATGGCCAGAAATGGGGACAATTTTTAAATATTGCTGTTACAAACATAGAAAGTTGATAGAATAACGTGCTTTGCATTAACATAAATTTTCTGAATGGTATGAATCTGAAATTCAAATGTCTGTCATTATTTTCTGACTTCAACGATCAATGATTTGCCAGAAAAAGCACACATTTATGAGGAAACAGACCAAAAATATGAGACAAAAATCTGGACATGCTGTGAAAATCTGTACATATGAGAGATATGTTCCCCCTGAAATTCAAATGTCTGTCATTATTTTCTGACTTCAATGATCAATGATTTGCTAGAAAAAGCACACATTTATGAGGAAACAGACCAAAAATATGAGACAAAAATCTGGATATGCTGTGAAAATCTGTATATTTGAGAGATATGTCCCCTTCTTCCTCTGACATTTGTGTGGTCCGGGTCCCCAGAAATAGTACAGGGACATTTAAATTATAATGGTAGTGATAGGCAGTTGAGGGGCATGCAAATAAAGGAAAAAATTACTATAGTGAAGTAATATGACACCTGAGCAGAGCAATGTATTTTGTATAACCTGTAATAATAGAAATTCTCTGGTAATTGCACAGAATAACTGCAGGATTATGGCTAAGAATAGGGATTTGATGAAATATGTGCGGGAAACCTTTATTTATCTATAAAAAAGGTTAAAATGTCAAAAAGAGTTTTGAAAATAAATCAAGAAGGCCTGATGGACAAATAGATAAAAAGAGAATCTATCCCAATGATACATTTACCATTTACAGCTTGTTGTCTGAAAAGATAGCTTTATTCTTCCAATTGCTAAAAGAAGGTGTACATCTTCTGTCTATGCTGACTGCACTAGAAACCACATGGTATGTAGAGTGTGTTGTGTAAAATGTTGTTGTTTTGATATTGGCAAGGCAGGTAGATGCTGCACATGGGGCGCTGGTGCAGCGGTTAACATTGTGGCCTAACAGCAATAGGTTCTCCCGTTCGATTCTCAGCTGGAGCACCTTCTGTGTGGAGTCTGCATGTCCTCTCCACGGTCGAGTGACATTAAAGACATGCAGGTAGGTGTGAGCATGAATGGGCATGCCTTTGTTGAAGGTTGGGCATTGGGCTGGCAACTTGGCACCATAAAAATCCACTGCCAATCATGAGCGGACCGGAGTTCTGCTGTGGCGACACCTAACCGGGAAAAGCCAAAAGTCTTTTTAGGTAGATGCTGCACAAAATAACAGGTCAGCATATTTAAGCTGTGTGAAAATATAAGAAAGAAAATGCCCTATTTAACTATTTTATGTGGTGGCTTTACTGGTTTTCCTATCCATGTGTATAGAGATTTTAAATGTGAGACTGACGGATGGTTTCTTCAACAACTTGACTGAGGTACAGAAGTGCTGTTAGATAACAAAATGTAATGCTATGAAATGCCCTGGATCAAATGCAGTATATAGTCTAAAATATACTTTTAAGACATTAAATATCTCATTTGTTCACTGGTGATATGTTAATTAGCTTCTACAATGTCAAGACCTTTTTCTGTATAATGAGATACATCCTGAGTGTTCAATATTCTAAAAAGTCATATTGGACAAAGTGTTACTGTCTTTTTGTAATAATGGGGCCAGTTCAGAAAGGTTAAAGTGTAAGCTTGGTATACACCTTGCTGCAACCATTTCCAGTCAGAGACAGCCCTACCATAATGCTGTACGATGAAGAAATTTGTTTCTGCAGTCTACGGCAAACACTAATGAGGCTTTCTGGGGATGTGGCCTACACTAATCAGTAATGTGCTCTCACCCTAGAAATGCCTGCAGTAAGGTACTTGTGCATACATTTCTATAGTTCGTTGTATAAACAAACACATCCAAAAGCTTTCATTCACCCATTGCTTCCAGTGGATGAGATTACATTAGAGGTATACGCCAGTGAGTTTAGTGGACAAGTAGTGATAAGCTGTGTGTGCATGTGTATCGCTGCATGTTTAAATGTATGCAGAGAGGTTGAGAGGCCTTGTGTGTGTGTATGTTTTTGTGCATGTGTGTGTGTGTGTGTGTGTGTGTGTGTGTGTGTGTTTAAATGGGTGAATGTGTTTGTCAGTGCATTTGGGTTAGGGGACTGTGTGTGTATGAATGTGTATGTGTTAGGGGGCTGTCACACCTCCACACTACCCTAAAATAATGAGTAAATCCTGCAATATACTAAAACAACATTTTGAGGCATGAAAGACTTGGGGCAGGGGAACAGTAGATAGTAGGGATTATCTGTGTATTGTGCTATAAAGGTACTTAGAAATATTCAAATCCTTTACTCACAGCACTCATGCAATCTCTTTAACAGAGTGTTAACTCTTTGCATCACCACTACACACCAGAGGTACTCCTAACGTATTAAAAAAATAAAGTAAAGGGGCAGGAATTTTGAACCTTGCACCATTGACACAGAAAGCAAGTAGTCAAGCAGGAGCCTTAACCATAAGCACTAACTGAGAAGAAATTCTAGGATGATGTTTTTTACCTTATAAGAAGTGTGAAACCCTAATGACCAGCATTATTCACTTATTGCAATAGTCTTTAAGTTACGAGGGGCAATACATATATAACAGACAACAGCAGGAATATTCTGTAAAACTAAGGACATCTGAGAGGGATGAGGGTGTGTCTGTTTTGGGGGGAGAATGCTAGATGACTTCAAGGAGAATTCTTTAAGTATTATTTGGAATTACAGAAAAAGTAAATAGACCAAGATAGGTCTAGCATCACAATACACTTCATAAACAATAGGAAGAATGAACTCTAATGGTTGACCTTATTGACTGACAGAATGCATAATTTATGAGGGCAGAGACAAAATAAAAAAATATACCAGGGGTGTTCTGTTAACTCAGGGACAAGTAAGTAAGATTTAGGTCTGTGTGTATCTGTGTAGGTGTATATGTGAATGGGGTGGTAGGTATCTGCACCAATGCAATGCATGAGTGGCCACAGTTGACTACAACAGGGAAGTGCTAATTTGCACTCATGGTAGTTAAGAGTGGCTCAGAGACATGCAAATAAGCTATTGACGAGGTCTTTCCTCATCACATAATGATAAACATAAGTTTTTGGACTTCATAGCTTTCATAAAATGCTTGCTAATATAAGATATGTCATTCCTTCCAGCAGCTTTTTAAGTATAATGTAATAATGCACTGTTAGGGCAAGTGAAATACCTCCAGCAAGGCAGCAATGAAAGGTGGAAAGAAAACTGTTTATTTAATGTCCACTTATAAAATCCAACGCTGCATTCAAACACTCCCAACAGTATTAAAAAAATGTACCAAATAAACTTCAATTCAACCAAAATAACACTCTAACTCTTAAATAGCCTATAAAGATCCATAGACATCTTTTAAAAAATTCAAATGCCAACATCACATCCTTGCATATATAATTGAATAATTAATAATAAAACACTGAAATGCACTAAAAATGAAATTAGATAATTCATAAATGTGTACAAAGCTGTTAAATAAATGCTGAAGCCTATGTATTGAAAATACTATTAAAAACCTCTTCAAAATCTTTCATTTCCTTTAAAATGCCATAAATGTGAAACTTGTAATAAAAGAAGTTTTCAAGGGATGAACCAATTAATTTCATTTATCAATTATGAAAGACAAGTTTTAATGTTAAAATAATTTCAAACATCTAATGTGAAATAACCATATCACAAAAATCGTCCATAACTGTGAGTCAAACCAGGAACCTTCTCATTTTAAAGTGAGTGCTTCAAAGCAACACCATCCTATGTGCTAAAATGTCACCATTATAATATGCATGTAATAAATATATACATATTATTGTATACACAAAATCAAAAACAAAAATTAATTATAACCAGCAGTATACAAACTTGTATAAAATGAATAAATATTATATTAAAATTTGAATTGATGATAAATATGCAATACATCTAGCAAAATACTTTCATAAATATACAATTGTACAAAAAAACATTGCACACAGTTCCCCTGAATTCTGTCTTAGTCTAGCTGCCCTTAGTTTTAAAACTGTGGCAATAGAATATATTGTCATTGGGCCTGGGATTCTACTGGCATCAAGTAACAATTTCCAGTAAAGTTCTCTATTTAATTTTTGTCTGCCATGGGCCACTTCTTGGTGGTTGTATGATTGTGAAAGCTATTATTAGGCAAAACAAAGCTGATATGGAAGTCATTTATCAAAATATTGAAAGTATTAACAATAACATATATAATGATTTACTATTCACAGTGAATAGTGAAAAAGAAAAAAATATTCTGATGTTTTGAAATATGTGGATAATAAATGTGTACATGTGGCTAGAAGAAAATACAACAAATTAGAAAGGGGTAGAGTAGACTATGAGGAAAATAGAAGCTATCCAAAACTTCAAAATTCTAAATATTACAATAAGTATAAGTCTTATTTGCATAATATCCAGAGGGAAGGGTATGATATACCACCTAGGGATGAAAGTAGGGAATAATGTTTGTCATAATAATGAAGTATGATATGATGGTTTTGATATAAATGACCCTTTAGAATTTCCCCCATTAAGGAGATCAGAGAGGTTGAAAAGCTGACAGTTACAAGGCTTCAATTACAGGAACCCGAGAGGGTGGAGAGAGTTTGATAAAAGAAAAGAAAGAGGAGGAACAAGAGAATAATAAATGAACCATTATTAAGAGGTGGTCTAGTATATCAGGAGGAGGAAATAGTAACTACTGGCAGTGTGAATGTTTTCAAAAACTTTAACGTTTTTAATTACAGCAGTTTTGTATTAAACAAAATATTTTTGACTTATTTATTAAGGATTTTAAATGTATTCGTTTAAAACACTGTGATATAAGTAATATATTCATAGTTTTGAAATTATTTATTAGAAATATTAATTTTAAATTATTATTCATATAAGAAAAAACCTTCCGGAAGGATGCTGCTGTCGTATAAAAGTTCTTTATTAAAACCAAGACAAAAAATAAAATCCAAAAACACAAGTAAAGAAGGTGTTAGCGCTTTCGGGTGTTACCCTTCATCAGACAATGCATAATCATCCTGAGACAATATTTAAAACAAATCTAAGCCAATCAAAGATCAGTAAAAAACCCGCCTATTTCTCAGGGCGGGCTTCATAGGTATGACATCATTAAGACCGGGCCATCTATGAGCCATGAGTTCAATAATCCACCTTGACTCAGCAAGTTCTGTTTGTAGTTTTACATCCCCCCCTCTCTTATTTAATGTGACGTTTACTATAGCCCTAAAAGTAAAGGCATGTGTAGGAAACTCACTAATATGCCTACATAAGGCATTATGAACATCACCATTCCTGATGGCTGATAAATGCTGTAGCAATCTCACTTTGAACATGTTGTTAGTCTTGCCCACATAAAAACATGGGCAAGAACTGCACTCAGCCAGGTATACAATATTCTTTGTCTTACAAGTTGCTCTAGCTTTCAATTCTAGGGTCCTACCTGTGATGTGATGCACAAACATCGTATCCCTGTTAAGATAAGGACAAGTCTTACAAACTCCACAGGGTACGCTACCAACTTGTTTTATAAATGCCCTTTCAGGCATAGTATGTTCTCTACACAGAATGTCCTTTAGATTTTTGTTTTTCCTATAACCAAAGACAGGAGCAGGACCTACCACCTCTTTAACCTTATCATCACTGATCAGAATATTCCAATTCCTCTTTACTATATCAGTGATGTCCTGTATGTTACTGCTGTAGGTAAAAGTCATTTTTAAGGGGTGTCCTTCTTTTCTGCCCACTTTTACCACTGATGTGCTGGAGTATAGCCATGGTTTGTAATCTGTTCCCCTTTTGGCTTTACTACTCAAAATCGTCCTATCCACCATCTGTCCTTGGTATCCCCTATCCAGTAGAAAACTTTTTAACCTATTGGTTTCCCCTTCAAAAATAGATTCATCGGTACAGATCCTGGATATTCTACTAACCTGTCCCTTAATGACACCTGGGAAGGTAAAACGTGGATGCATGCTGTCATATGTTAACAGCGTGTTCTTCCAGCAATCCTTCCTATACAAACCTGTGGTGAATCCAGTATTGGTTTGTGTAATAAGGACATCAAGAAAGTCAAGTCTAACACGGGAAGCAACCTTGGTGAATCTAAAAAATGATGTCTACATTTACAATCACCCCCATTGGTGGCCCCTTGTCAGGTTGTACAAACGCTATGTGGATGATGTTTTTATCCTGTGGACAGGGGATGAAACATCCATGGATTGTTTTGTGGACTACCTTCATTCAACCACATCATTTTTTAGATTCACCAAGGTTGCTTCCCGTGTTAGACTTGACTTTCTTGATGTCCTTATTACACAAACCAATACTGGATTCACCACAGGTTTGTATAGGAAGGATTGCTGGAAGAACACGCTGTTAACATATGACAGCATGCATCCACGTTTTACCTTCCCAGGTGTCATTAAGGGACAGGTTAGTAGAATATCCAGGATCTGTACCGATTAATCTATTTTTGAAGGGGAAACCAATAGGTTTAAAAGTTTTCTACTGGATAGGGGATACCAAGGACAGATGGTGGATAGGACGATTTTGAGTAGTAAAGCCAAAAGGGGAACAGATTACAAACCATGGCTATACTCCAGCACATCAGTGGTAAAAGTGGGCAGAAAAGAAGGACACCCCTTAAAAATGACTTTTACCTACAGCAGTAACATACAGGACATCACTGATATAGTAAAGAGGAATTGGAATATTCTGATCAGTGATGATAAGGTTAAAGAGGTGGTAGGTCCTGCTCCTGTCTTTGGTTATAGGAAAAACAAAAATCTAAAGGACATTCTGTGTAGAGAACATACTATGCCTGAAAGGGCATTTATAAAACAAGTTGGTAGCGCACTGTGGAGTTTGTAAGGCTTGTCCTTATCTTAACAGGGATACGATGTTTGTGCATCACATCACAGGTAGGACCCTAGAATTGAAAGCTAGAGCAACTTGTAAGACAAAGAATATTGTATACCTGGCTGAGTGCAGTTCTTGCCCATGTTTTTATGTGGGCAAGACTAACAACATGTTCAAAGAGGGATTGCTACAGCATTTATCAGCCATCAGGAATGGTGATGTTCATAATGCCTTATGTAGGCATATTAGTGAGTTTCCTACACATGCCTTTACTTTTAGGGCTATAGTAAATGTCACATTAAATAAGAGAGGGGGGGATGTAAAACTACAAACAGAACTTGCTGAGTCAAGGTGGATTATTGAACTCATGGCTCATAGATGGCCCGGTCTTAATGATGTCATACCTATGAAGCCCGCCCTGAGAAATAGGCAGGTTTTTTTATTGATCTTTGATTGGCTTAGATTTGTTTTAAATATTGTCTCAGGATGATTATGCATTGTCTGATGAAGGGTAACACCCGAAAGCGCTAACACCTTCTTTACTTGTGTTTTTGGATTTTATTTTTTGTCTTGGTTTTAATAAAGAACTTTTATACGACAGCAGCATCCTTCCGGAAGGTTTTTTCTTATTTGATTGCCTGGACTGTCTTCCTTTGGTTGGATCTAGTCAGCACCGAGCATTTTGGATTTTTCTTAAATTATTATTCATGAATGATAGGGCCAAAGTTTATGAAGATGAATTTTTAAAAAAAGTTTGTATAACTTCCCAATCATCCTCAACTGTAACATTTCAAATGTATAGTTGATAAAGAAATTAGCGAAGCTTTGAATAAAAAGAGGAAAATGTTTTAAAATTTAAATATGGAAAAAAAGTCCTTATTAGATCAATTAAAAGAAAATAATAATATTAGAATTATGAGGCCAGATAAAGGTGGAGGTATTGTCATTATGGGTATGATGGTATATGCTGGTAATACGAAGGATATATTATGCAATAGGAATAAATATATGACTGTTTCTAAAAATGAAATAAATATTGCATACTCTAAGATAGATTATTATTTAAATGACTTTCTTTTACAAGGGGTAACAGACACTGATTTATATAATTTTTTGCAGACTGAGAAAGCATTAATACCAGCTACATTTGGCATTCTGAAAGTCCATAAAGATATTGACAACCCCCTTTGAGGTTAATAGCAGCTGCTACTGGATCTAAAACCCATTCTCTATCTTTATATGTAGATCAAAAATTTAAAAATTCTGGAAAAGAGATCACTTTATATTGAAATGCTCTTAGGATATTTTTTGAAAGATATAAATCAACAACTTTATGATAATAATTTTATATTTGTGACAACTGATATTATGGATCTGTTTACTACAATACCTCATAAGATGGAATTGGAATGGTATGGAGAAAGTTTAATAGAATATAAGACACTAGATACAAAGCAGATTCAATTATTGATGGAATTTATAGAGTTAATTAAAAAAAAATAACTTCATTTTTTTTGAAGGGGAGTATTATAAACAGACTAAGGGAGTAGTTATGGGGGTGTTATGTGCCCCCACATTTGCAAATATGGTCCTTAACACATGGCAATATCAATTTATTTTAAACTGAAAGTATGCTACATGTTGGAATTTATATAAAAGTTTTCTTGATGATATATGCATTTTTGGAAAAACAGTGTAGAATTATTAGAAGATTGTATTAAATATATAGAGGAGCCCACTACTTTTTTAAAAGTTTACACACAATATTACACCTGAAAAGGTGAATTATTTAGATGTAAGAATACATAAGGTAGAAAAGGGTAATATATTTAATTCTACATTATATAGAAAGGACACCTTTTCTAATTCATACTTATATTTCACTAGTGAGCACCCTTTGAAACAAAAGAGAAGTATAGTAAAGGGTCAGATTATTAGGGTGGCATGTAGGGTTTCTGAGGAAAGTGACTTTGTAGAAGAATGTGATAGGGTGAAAACATGTTTTTGGAGAGAAAATACCCTGAATGTTTATTAAATGGTATTTTAAATAAAGTCAAACTAGGTAGAAATATTAAATATCAACCTATACTATGGAAAAGTACAACCACCCTTAATTATTTGACTAGAAATGAGGTAAATACCCACTATATTGATAAGGCAGAAAGGGTGTTTTTGATGATGCATTGATAATGAATTATAATACAAATGTTAATATGACTAAAATATTATATTAAGAAATTGGAAAATGTTTTCTAAGGTGTCAAATCTCCCTAGTATATTTATGGAACTTTAACTTTTATATTTAGAAAAGGAAAGAACATGAAGTCTATATTAGAGAGTAACATACAAGGCTCCTGCGAGGATAATTTAAAGTTAGTAGGTACATATAAATGTAGGTTTTGTAAGCAATCCCCTTATAATGCAAATATAGATAATGTATATATTCCTGATGGATATAAATATATACACAATAATCAACATTATAATTGCAACAGTAAGGGTGTTGTATACATGGCTGTGTGTAAAAGATGTTCATTATTCTATGTAGGTAAAACAGAACATAGTTTAAGAAAATGAATATATGAACACGTTTACGATATTAAAAGGAAAGAAGAAATGCCCTATACAGACATTTATTAAAATGTACAAATGCAGATTTTACATTGTTTGTCATACAGGAGATACCCAAGGATCCAAGAGGTGGTCAATGGGAGGCATAATTTGAATACAGAGAACTATACTGGCAATTGTTACTTGATGCTAGTAGAATCCCAGGGCTTAATAGCAGTATATCTATTGGCCCAATTTTAAAACTAAGCGCTAGACTATGACAGAATTCCAGGCAACTGTGTTCAATGTTTTTGTGCAATTGTATATTTATGAAAGTATTTTTGCTGGATATATTGCATATTTATCATGAATTCACATGTTTGATATAATATGTATTCATTTTATACAAGTTTTTATGCTATTTATTATAATTGCTATTCATTTTTGTTTTTGATTTTGTGTATACAATATATGTATGAGTTTATTATACGTGTATCATATTGGTGACACTTTAGCATTTAGGATGGTGTTGCTGCTTTAAAATGAGAAGGTTTCTTTTTTAATTCCCAGTTATGACAGTTTTTGTGATATGATTATTTTAGACTAGATGCTTGAAATTATTTTAACATTAGCACTGCGTATTTCATAACTGATAAATGAATTGAACTGGATCATCCCTTGAAAACTTCTTTTATTACAAGTTTCACATTTATGGTATTTTAAAGGAAATGGAAGGTTTTGAAGAGGTCTTAATATAGGTTTTTAATATTTTTAGTGCATTTCAGTGTTTTACTATTAATTATTCAATTATATATGCAAGGATGTGACATTGGCATTTGAATGGTTTAAAAGGGTGCCTATGGATCTTTACATGAAAAATTATTTCTGATGAAGTCCTAATAGCGGGATGAAAATGCTGATTCTATTTATGCATTATAGTATTATTTTCATTCAAATCAAGTTTATTGGATATGTTTTTTAATATCATTGGAGTGTTTGAATGCTGTTTTGGATTTTATAAGCAGACATTAAATTAACAGTTTTCTTTCCACCTTTCATTGGTGCTTTACTGGAGGTATTTTCGCTTGCCCTAACAGTGCATTGTTGCATTCTGTTTTGGTTTCTGGTTGCTGCACTATTTTCACTGCTCACTCTTTGTTTGTTTAACTTTTCAAGTATATAAAATGGATATTTAAAATCTGTCCCTGATTTTGAGTCTTTGCTCCTAATTTCTGAGCAAAATAGTTAAAAGGGTTTGGGGGATTGCAGTGGTGTTGGACTGAATTATTCTGACAGGAACAAGCTGAAATATATTTCTGGGTTATAATTTATTCAACCATTTGATTGTAAGCAGATATCTAAGGTGCAGACAGTTATACAACTGGCTGTAACTGATAGTTGCATGTGATGTGTGTGTTTATTATTATACACTTCAAAGTTTTAATAATGTTATATGTTTTATGCAAAAAATAGAGGAGCTTGTAGGAAATAGTTTGGTCTTGAGGCAAAACAGATTTGCAATGTTGCTGTAACAAGATCTACATATTGTATAGAACTAAATTGTGGAAAATCACTTATTTATTTTTTCCTGGAGAAGGGAGAATTACATTAAAAGTGCCCTAGGTGAGCAAGAAAAAGTTAGACAGTGTGACTTCATTAGAAGTAAATTGAATCTCACATTCAGTTGTAGCCTGTGGTGACTTCTGTATTTTATTTATCCACAACATAAATGTGGGTTTAGTGTAAGCTCCACAGCTATATTGCGGGCAAATAAAAATATACAAAGTTTATATTATTACTGTTGGATGGCTCAGTGGTGCATTGTCACCTCACAGCAAGCGGTTCCCCAGTTTAATGCTCGGCTGGAGTGCCTTCTATGCGGAGTCTGCATGTCCTCCCTGCATTCATGTGGGTTTCATCCGGGTGCTCTGGTTTCCAACCACATTTCAAAGACATGAATCTAGAGTGTTTCTCCCTGGGTCTCCACTGAAAATTGGTTTCATTCCAAGTCGGACTTTCCTGGTAAACACATGTTAAATAAATTATACTAGTTCTACTAACTAAACTATAGATATTAGACTAAAACAAACCTATTGATCTAAACAGAAAAGAACCACTCGGGCACAGATAGATGGTATTGAGTGCTTTCATTTGTAAACTTTACTTGATCGAACTTCTTCAGAAATTCAAAGGAATGAGTTGTAGTCGGTGATTAAATGGCAGTATACAGATAACTTACAAACCAATTTCATTGGTGTATAGGTAAGTAACAAAGCTACGCTGTTGGAGGCTATACAGGTAACTTACAAAGCCATTTCACTGGTGTATAGGTAAGTAACACACCTATGTTATTCGTGGCTATATTAGTTCTAATATTCATGCTATTTGTTCCATTTAAGGACACACTTAATGTTTAAACTTCTGTTCAGGCATGGGGTGTATCTGTGCTTAGCTGTATTTGCCATTTCAGCTCTCTGACTTCTAAGTGCATGCTGCAAGGCCCTGTCAAGGAACTGACCTGTTCTAGGACAAGGAAATTGAAATGGGTGAATTGTAGGCATACCTGTCTGTGTCTGGCTAAAGCATTTTTGGTATCCGCATTTCTGATTGCCTGGTAATGTTCCTTAATTCTGTCACTCAGTTTGCGGGTGGTTTTACCCACATAAAGTGAGTTGCACTGAGCGCACTTGGCCAGGTAAACTACATTAGTGGAGTTGCAGCTAAAGGTGCCTTTTGATGAGATAGTGAAGTCTCAGGCTGATAACACCAAGGAGCTGCATGTAGTGATGAACTGACAGCAGCAGCAACAGCAGCAGCAGTTCCCGCAAGGGTAGGTGCCTGGTATTTTTTCTTCACTTGACTTTGGCGGTTTGACTACATTTTCAAGTAAATGCTTGAGGGAGTTTGTCTTCTAAAACGAAAACAATGGGGTGGTTCCTAAAACTCTACTTAAGTCTGGGTTGGTGTGGATAATATCCTGATTTGTTTGGATGGTGTCCCTGAAAACTTTGGCGTCGAGGGAAATATGGAGTGGGAACTGGGGTGGTTAACTATAGATATGACTGACACATATAGGAAACAAATGAAACATGTATGTGTATCTTTGTACAGTGCAGTAAGGATGCATGGAGTTGGAACTGGGTTGGTTTGATTTTGTCCTCATTGGTTCTGTACAAGAACTCATGTTTCAGAATGGGGAGATGTCTTGAGGGTCTCCTGTCTGCAACTTCTTTTAAGCAGCTTTCTATTTAGTTATCAGGGTAGTGCTTGTCAAGGAACAATTTATTGAGCAGTTGGCACTCATTGACAAAGTCCTGGCTGTTGCTAATAATGCAACTGAGCCTTACAAATTACTCCTTCACTGTTTCTTTTCATGTGATAGGGGTTCTGGCTGCTAAATTCCAGATAATTGTTCCTGTATGTCTTTTTTCTGTGGATGGTGGAAGCGAACTCTCCCATCTCATTGTTAAAGGAGAGAATAATGTCCAGAAAATGGACTGTGTTGCCGACACCTGAGATTGTGAATTCTAGAAAATCTATGCTGTTGTTGATATCTAATAAGAATGCTTGGAGATCTTCCAGGGAACCCTCCTACAGGAAAAAAATTTCATCAATATAACCCTTGTATAAGTGCACGTTGTCAAAGTTTTTGATATTGGACATGGTGTCTGTTTCCCATGTTCTTAGAACTAAGTTGGCGTATGTGGGTGCCATTTTGGCACCTATGGCTACTCCTTTATGCTGATGATAAATAGTATTTTGGAAGGAGAAAATGCTATTTTCTAGTACTAGTCGGATCAAGGTTTCAAGGGTATGGACCCTGTTCAGGCCCAAATTTACATGTTTGCTAAGGTAGACGGTGACCAGCTCAAGCCCTTCTTGGTGGGGAATGCTGGTGTACAGTACTATGGTATCTATGGTGACTAGCTTGCTGTGTTTGGGTGCATTCTTGTGTAGATCGATCTGGTTTAGGAAATCCCATGAATCTTTAAGGTAGAAAGTGGAGCCTTGGACTATGGGGTTTAGGTGGAAGTCTAGTAGCTTCAAAATGAATTCTGTTTTAGTCTGGTTAGAAGACACAATATGTCTAAGAGGTGGGATTGCTTCATCTTTGTGGATTCTAGGGATCCCTAACATTTTGCCGATGTCTGTGCCTTCCACTCTCATGAAATCAAATTCTGGTTCTGAGAGAAAATCTTTCTGAAGCAATTCTCTAAGGGTTTGATCAATCTTATGGAAGCTGACAATTACCTCCTCTTGGGAGCTGATGGAGTAGAACAAACTTTTTTTAGTTTGCTCTCCATTTTGGTGAGATAATAATCATTATCCATAATAACGATGGCGGACCCTTTGTCTGCTTTTATCACCCGCACCTCTGGGGAGTTGGTTAGATATCGGAGGGCATGTTTCTCCATTCCAGACAGAGTAAACCCTCTGGAGCAGGATTTGCTGTTCAGGGCTTTTCTGATGCTGTTTTCACAGACTTTAGAAAAGACATTCAGCATACTATGGAGAGGGGGGTTGAAGGTGCTTTTCTTTCTGAAGGGCAGGGCCGAGGGTTCATGTGAGGTGGTCTTGTGAAGAACTTTCTGGAGGCTGTGGATTGGGGTGGGGAGAATTACCCTGTGTATCTGTGATAGTCTGCCTAGGGGCCCTAGCCTGGGGTGACCTACCTGGGTGATGAATTGTGTTTCCAGGACCTGTGGAAGGAAAGTCAGCAGTCACACAATGATACATGTTTAAGACACTTCGATCATAATACCTATCTGTGCTACGCATACTGCTATTAATTGCATCAGAGCCACCATTTACAATAAAGTTAAAGCTATTATTGGCTAGACCTTGAGCTAGGTTTCAGTTTTCTGCAGAATAGTTTTAGGTCAAGAATTACGACTGATGCTTTCACTCAACTTTGGTGTTTTTGCTATATATTCAACTAAATGTTTGAGTGAGTTTGTCTTTAAAGGAAATGATGGGGCAGTTCCTAAAGCTCTGCTTAAGTCTGGGTTGGTGTGGATAATATTCCAATTTGTTTCCATGGTATCCCTGATAATTTTAGCATTGAGGGAAATAGTGAGTAGGAACAGGGATGGTTAACTATAGATATGACTGACATGTATAAGAAACCAAAGAAACAAGTGTGTGTATCGTTTTACAGTGCAGTAAGGATGCATTTTTCTAGGTTTATAATTTTATAGGTTACACCTGGTAAAAAGGTTGTTGTTGTTGTGTCTTTCGGCTTTTCCAGGTTAGAGGTCGCCACAGTGGAACTCCGGTTTGCTAATGATTGGCAGTAGATTTTTACGTGCTGGCTTGCCGGGCCTAATGCACAACCTTCAACAAAGGAACGCACATTCACGCATGTCGCACACAGAAGACACTCTAACTGAGAATCGAAAGGGGCAACATCTAACTGTGAGGCGACAACGCTACCGCAGCACCACCACCGCAGTAACTACACCTGGTAAAAAGGTAAATTTGGATATTTTTGCCGTCACCCATTCGAGGTACAAATTTACACACATGCAAATTGTGAGTGCTATGACTTTGATGACCCCCCCCCTGCTATGATTTTGAAAGCTATATAAAATCACAGGAAAGGTATTGTGATGAGTATGCTGATTTATTTGCAAGTTCACATTGTATTCATCCAGAAGTTATGCTAGTGATGCAAGGAAAGCATGTCAAGATTTCATTAGTAGAAATAAGTAGTAAGTGAAGTGAATAACTTAGAATATGGATACAGTATTTTGAACACAATTTTTGAAGATGTGTATGTGTGGGTTTGTATTAATGTGCACCTAGGTGTGGATGTTTAGTTGTGTGCACATATATATATGTGTGTGTGTGTGTGTGTGTGTGTGTGTGTGTGTGTGTGTGTGTGTGTGTATATGTATATATATATATATATATATGGTTTACTATCATAATTCTGACATGCATACTGTTGACACCAGTACAGTGAATGGCAGGGGGTCAAATGGTGACAATGTCGAACCCGACATTGTCAAAGTACAAATCTTGCCCCTATCTTGCCCCATGTTAAAGCCCTTTTGCAGGTCAAATTCAAGATGTACTTTCAGCAATGTCGGAATTTGACTGTCACTTTTGCACTTGGGAGTCGGAGATACCGGCATTCGACCAAATGTACTTTGGAATTATGATAGTAAACATATATATATATATATATATATATATATATATATATATATATATATATATATATTTATATATATATATATATATATATATATACACACATACACACACACACACACACACACACACACACACACACACACACACACACACACACACACACACACACACACACACACACACACACACACACACACACACACACACACATTACACCTGGGAGTTGTTTTATACAATTTAATATATTTGTTTAAACATTATAATTTATTCAATTCATATTAGAATGTTTCAAACTGTTTGTTTGCACTGTTCAATAAAGATGTACCATCTGTTAAGTGAAGTTCTTTTTCTGGAGTAGTTTAATTATCTTTTTACAGCAATAATTGATTATTTGCATTTTCTACTTTTTGGTTAATAAGTTAAGAATAATTTATATGGTGATTTTATTTATATTTAGAATTTTATTTAATTTAGATTTACATTAATATGTGCAGTGTCACTTTAAATAAAATATGGTAGTTGATTGGTTTTAATTTCTAGTTTGCACATGGTCATACAACTTTGATGAAGTCCCACAACGAGTGAGATTGAAGCGCTTAGTCATGCATAGCAGTTTACATTTTTACATCTTTATTCTTATTTTATGTAATTTTAATTTATAATCAGGAGTCATTCGCATTTCTGACTGGTTTGGGTGCATTTTGTTTTTTCTTCCATTGGAATTTGGCTCTGTATCAGTTTACAGTGCAGGAAAATTGGTTGGTATTATTGACTGATGATTTAAGAAAGACCAGTCGTATGTATTCATCTGATGAATTGTTTGTGGTTATTAATATTATTCTTTGTCCTCATGTCATTATGATAAATGTATTCCCTTAAACACACTGACATCCAAACAAGTGTATGGCTTCAAACTGCAAACACAGCAAGGAATGATACAGGGACTGGCTTTGTATTAGTATAGTACCTCGCAGGATGTGCAGTAGCAACTCCTGTCTAAACCCCACCCACCGTCCAACAATCGGTGACGTCTTAGTAAACTTAAGTAATATTCTTATCAATGGTGGCATAAATATTCATTGAATGTAGTGCAATCCAGGAGTTGGTATACCTAATTTGTGTGTGTGTGTGTGTGTGTGTGTGTGTGTGTGTGTGTGTGTGGGGGGGGGGGGGGGGTGCACCTGCAAAAACGAAGGAAAAAAATAATAGTTACAGTTATAGTGCTATTTCTTTAGCATTTCTTACCCGAACGTGTCATTGTTTATTCATAGCCAAGTCTCCAGTGGCAACTATCAAGTTTCATTACAAAGAATTAATTAATAAATTTAAAAAGGATGCTTCGATTCCATGCACTGTATGCATGATCAACAGCCCATGTATGCATGATGTCACACTTAAATCTGCATTGTTGTCAATCATGCATGTTTTCCATATGATGACGCCCCCTATTTCACATGTCAGTTACCAAGACTACGCCCACATCTGCACATAATGGAGTGCAAGGTATTACACTAGTACAAAGCCCAGATATTCCCCCTAAAGAAATGCAGTGGGATCCACAGAAGTGAATAGCTGCAAATTGCAGACACAGTAAAGTATGTATTTTTCAACTTACTGCACTGTTTGACTTACTCCTTGTATTTTCTGTATTAAATTTTACTGTGTTTGCTAGCTTCAAGGAAATGTTTACTCTTGCAATACTCTCTCTCTGTGCAGACCTTTGTTCTTGAAGTAGTCACGGTATATCTTTTGTTTTGTGTTAATTTTAGTCTATTTTTATTCACAACAGTGAACAGTCCTGTGCTACAGCATATGCCTGTTGTATTAAATCAATGCGTTTCTGCTCAAGCATGTTCTACAAGCTACACAAACATCATTTTTTTTTTATCATTTAGACTCAGTTCTTAGTTATTTTCATATCTCACACTTACCTGCTATTCAACCTCAAGGCAGGAGTGATCTGCTCAGATTCACCACACAAGTGTAACTGATTGGCATCTGCAAATGTTGAGGGGAGTTACCTGCTTCATCCACCTCTCAATCCAATGCCCCAGCCACTCCCATATCCTGTGTTTTAAACACTGTGTACACTGCCCGCTAAATTCAGTATTGGCCCTCCAAGTTTAAGGCACACCGTGTATTCTGCACACACCACTTTCAGAGGTGGAAATCACATACAAAACAGGTAGTAATCCTTTAAAAAACATATCTGCAAACTGAAACACTACCTTACTAAATCTCAAGCTAACTATTCTAGTGTCCAAGGAACTGCATTTTTAAGCAAATCTTCTTTACTGATTGACCTTACATAATACACATCTCTTTTTCTACTATTTAACCACTAAACACCAGACACTGAAATGCACTATTGCACTGCTACTTCTGAGAGCAACCACTGCTCCAAGGCCATCACTTCTTCATCTGTACCCACTTTCCCCCACAACATTGGCATCCTCTCTAATGTTCAAAAACATATCCTTCTAGATCCATCTCTCTCTCTCTCTATCTTGTGTGCTACTTAGTCCAAAAAGGCATCCAGAACAATACTGATAGTATTAGTACCTTTCTGAACTTCCATTCCCCTAACCTGCCAGTCATTAATGAGTCTTGGATCAAAATGTATCACCACCACATACACCACTGTTCCCCCATCTTTAATTTTGATGCTCGACCAGGTAAAAGAGTGACAGGTGGTGTGATCTTGTTGCTTAATGCAGCACTGATCATCTCACTAGTCACTCAAGCTAATTCCTCCATTGACTCTGACCCCAACTGGCACCTAACCAAACTCCAAATTAAATCCCCACAGCAGCTTTACCCACCAAAGCCTACCTGCCACCTCCAACATCACTCATATTTAAAAATCAATTTTCTGATATCAAACCCAATAAACATATTATTCTTTTGGATTTTAATCTAGACCTACTAGAACCTATAAAACATGACTTAAAATAATTTCTTGCCATCCACAAGCTACTCCAGTTAGTGGACAACTTCACTAGATCTAACCTCAATCAAATTTCTGTTCATTTCTTCATGTTATAATTACTTTGTATTTTGTCAATCTCTCCTCCCTCTCCGTTCAGTCACTACCTTCAACAACCACTGCCTTGTTAACTTCACGTTACAGAATCTTAAAATCAACCCCCCCCCCAATGATTTTCTTCAGGTTTTAGCCTTCACATAAACTCCCTATTCCGCATGGACATTTCTCCTCTATCGATCAGTCTCCAGAATTAACCTTTTCTGACACTAGCACAGCTGCCAACAAATTCTCAGAAACTATTCTCTCACTTCAAGACAGAAACTTCCCTTGGTCAACAGACATTCAAGGGACTCTAAACCTCACTGGATAACCAATGAAACCGAATGATGAAGCCTAGGAAAATTGAAACAAAACTACCCAGCAACCAAGACCAGTGCACATCTCTGAGGAACATCACCAAAGAGGATATCCAGAGACAAAGCCACAGCTAAAAGTAGTACCAATCTCTTTCTTTCATCCACTGAAACAATTCTAGAAGGAGATTAACAATATAACTGGATGCTCTCCTTCAAATGAAGCATCCGGTGTAGGCTTCATGTCTTGCACTTCCTGTAGCTTGTTGCCATTTGACTTCTCTAACCATCCTCCATCCCATACAAACAGACACTCTCTGTCTCTCTCTTCAAAGAGAGACAAGTCTCTTAGAATTCATTCCATCCTCCTGCTTCTCTCATATAACCACAAAACATATACTTGAACAAATCCCACTAGACTCTTCTCCTTAGACCTGACAATATTTTCCAGTGGTGTCTTTACCATTGCAGACAATACATTATCACCCCAACTAAAATATATCTCTGGCTCAACCTGATTACTATACCAGCCATCTGGAAATCCTCCTTTATCTGACCTATGCCTAAAGAACCCGAGCCAATATCCTGCAGTCACTGTCACCCCATAGCCACCTTACCTACCTTAGGTAGGGTTCTAGAAAAAGTCATATGTAAACAACCTCTTGCTTACAAAAATATGACTAGCTTTCTAGGGAACAACATGACATTTGGGCTGGGAGAAGCACCCTGACAATCCTCTGGACTATGATGAGATGTTATCCAGTATGGATAATGAGAATCTGTTGCTGTGTTTATTAACCTGGCACATGCATTTGATATGGCTGATCACAAAACAGTACTTATCCATCTTCAGGACATCAGCATTAACTCTGAATCCACCATTCATTCAAAGGCTTGCTATTCAACAAATCCTTCAGGGTGCTTCATCAAGACGCCTCTTCCTTCCCTCTCGCCTCAAAGCTGTTTGCTACACCTATGATCTACAAGCTCAAGAGCCAAGATAAACACCTTGTTTCAGATGTGTAAACCTCAATGTAGTTTCCTGTATTCATGTATTGTATATGTTGACCTCTTTGTATATATGCACCATTCCTATACTTGTGTATTTTAAATGTTAACATGCAATTTTATGTTACTGTTCATGTAATCTGGGCTGAGCTTGCATTTGGTCATTATAGGTTCATAGGTTCATACTAGGCTATCTGCCCGAGGGCATTTACAAGCCTAGCCCATCGTTTTGTGGCTTACGCCACCCCTTTAGTATGGGGAACTATACCCATTATTTTGCTGTGCCTCTGTCGAGCAGTGACACTGAGGTAATCCCTGGGGTATATCTGCGATCTCCCATCCATTGGTCAAGATTTCTCTTGAACAAGGCCAGCGAGGTGCTCTGCCTCACATGTACCGGGATTTTGTTCCACAGCATAGGGAGTCTTTGGGTGATGAATCTATCCCTCCAGCACGTCCTATTTATAGCCGTGTCAAGGTTTAAGTCTCCCGCCCTTGTGGCTCTGATGGATCTAGATTTTTTGAGGTGAAGCATATTCATCAAATCTGGGTTTGACATGGCCTTGTATGTTAGGCAAAGGTCACCTCTGAGCAAGCGGTGGCGACTGAATAGAGCTGGAGTTCTTTCAGTCGGGCAGCATAGGACAGATTTTTGAGACCCTTTATCCTTTTGGTGAGGAACTTTTGTGGCCTCTCCAGCTGCTGCAAGTGTCGGGTCAGATACATTCCGAATGGGGCATTGTACTCAATCATTGGTCTGATGAGTGATGAGTAAAGGGAGACTATGACCTCCCTTGATCTAGATGAGAATCCCTTCATGATAAGGTGGGCAATGTAGAAGGTCTTCCTAACTACTTTAGCTACATGGGTGTCGAATGACAGACTACTATCAACCTGGGTCCCCAGGTCCCTGATAACTTCTTCTGTGCTCAGTGGATTGCCACCTATTTGGTAGCTTGGGGTAACCTTGTTTTTCCCGAAGGGTATGACTATGCATTTTTTGGCATTTAACTTTAGGCCGTGGCTCTGGCACCAGTTATCCGTTTCTGTGAGACCCTTCTGAAGGATATCTGTGTCAGATGTGTTTTCTACTATGGCCCAGTTTGCAGTCATCTGCAAACTTTGTCAGCTCATAACCCTCCTGTGTTTGCTTGTACTTGGAAAAGTAGATGCCAAACAAGAGTGGGCCCAGGACTGAGCCCTGTGGGACACCACTTGTGACAGGCTTTGAGTCTGACATGGCGCCAGCAGCTCTGACCCTGTGGGTTCTGTCACTCAGCCAGTTTGCAACCCATCTTGTGATGTATGGGTTGACATTTAAGCTGATGAGTTTTTCAATGATACCCGAATGGGGTATTGTATCGAAGGCCTTAGCCAGATCGAGGTAGGCTGTATGGACTGCCTTTCCCTCATCAATGGCTTTGGTGACTGTTTCAAAAGTCAACCAAGTTTAAAAGGCATGATCTGCCTTTGACAAAGCCAAACTGGGTTGGATCCAAAGTCTGCAAATTCCCTATGTCTTTATTTATGAGGTCCATTATGATCCTCTCCATGGCTTTGCAGATAAGGCTTGTCAAGCTAATGGGCGGTAATTTCCAGGGTCGGTGGAGGCACCGCCTTTGTGAAGTGGTACCACAGTTGCAGTGCGCCACTCCTGGAGTGCGTATCCAGAGGTAAGACTTTGATTAAACAGCTGTCCTAGCTGTGGGTTTAATTCCTCATTGAGTTCATGGAGCACACAGCCGGGGACACCATCAGGTCCCATGGATGCTGTGTTTTTGCTTTGGAGAGAGCAGTTCTCACTTGGGCGCTGGAGATGTTTGGGGGCTGCAATCGTTTGGTATAGATATCTCTCCTTTTGGGGAGGGGAGAAGTTTGCACTGAACCTGTCAGCCAGTATGTTGGCAATGTCTGTAGGATCAGTAATCTTCACATCATTTTGAACTAGCTCTGAGCATATCTGGGAGTTTCCTCCCAGGTTTCTAACATAGCTAAAGAAGGCCTTATGATTGTCTTTTGAGTCTTTAGCTATTTTTCTCTCGAAATTTGCTTTGGATGATTTTATGAGAGCTCTTAGTTTTTACTTATAGTGATCAAGGGTGTCTTACCTTTTAAGGATTTTGCTCTATCTTGTAGTAGCTTCCTCCTTTTGTTGTAGAGTTTGTTTATGGCTGGGGTCCACCAGACTGGACGCTTGCCTTTGGTACAAAGAGTCTTTGTTTTGCTTGGGATTGCCTTATCCATGCAGTCCTGCAGGTGCTGGTAGAAGGCATTTGTAAGTGATTCAGCGGCTTGAGTACTGTTTTCCGCCGGCTCGGGGGCCTTAAAGGAGACCACACTAGTCTTTAGAAGTGTGAAGTCGGCTTTTGAGAAGTTCTTTACTGTGGTCTTTTTTATTTCAGGTGGGGGTGGGATGAGGACCACCAGCGAGATTAGTTTGTGGTCTGATCTCACCAGTGAGGGGTACACCTCCGGTGTTGAACATTGTGCTCCCATGTTCGTGATGATGAGATCAAGTATGTTATCTCCTCTTGTGGGGATGGTGACTAGTTGTTCCATGGCATTTGAGTTTATGAATTCCAGGAACTTTTGGGCTAGGGTGTTTGGGCTTGAGTAGTGTTCCCAGTCTATATTAGGGTAATTGAAGTCACCTAGTATGATGGTGTTTGGTGATACATTTATCCCCTCTAGTGTTTTCAGGAAGGCCATGTGAGGTTCCTGAGTTTGTGAGGGTGGCCTGTAACATGCTACAATTTGCAGAGCAGTCTTGCCTATGGTTAATTGCACCTGGATGGTCTCCGATGCATCGTGCGTTGCCACCAGTCTTGAGGTGTGGGTGTCCTTGATGAATATGGATACCCCCTCCTCTCTTGGTATTGTCCAGATTTTGGGGCCGGGCATGATATGAGGTAAAACCTGATAGCGCTGGGGTGCTCTCAGGAGCCTTGAACCAGGTTTCTGTCACAGCACAGACATCGATGTTCTCCATACTGAGAAGGGCCTCGAGTGCGTGCATTTTGAGATTTAGACTTCTGGCATTGAGCAGCATTACCCTTAGTTTTTTTCCTTTTTTGTGTTCTAGGGTGGTAGGTTTAGAATTTGAGCCTTGCCTAAAAAAGGCACTATGGGGGTGGAAAGAGCCTTTGCCAATATCCGGAATCCCAGGGTGACAGGTGCAAGCCGTCCCTTGCGGCAGCGTGGCTTGTCCAGCATGTCATCCCAGGCAGACAGACACTGGATCCCCTTTGAATGACACCAGTGTTTAAGCCAATTGTTAAAGCTGATCATCTTATCTCTGTATTGTGGCATCATTCTTGGTGAAGGTAGGATACTGCTCAAGGTCAGGGTCATACCTGTCTGGGCTACATAATCAGAGAGCTCCTCAATGTCTCTTTTCATGTAGTCCAAGGAGGTGCGTCTCAGGTCGTTTACACCAGCGTGGACAATGACTGAATCATATTTGTACCTGCTGTTGAGAGACCTGAGTGCTTGCGTTATGTGGCGGATTCTAGCGCCCGACAGGCAGCTTACTGTGACCTTCTCCTTACTCAGTCTGGTGGCGGGGCGTCAGTGTGTCTGACTATGGAGTCACCAATGACTAGTGTGTCTGGCATTGTGTTTGGCCTTAAGGGCTGTGACTGTTTGACACTCTGACTGTGAGGTCTATGTGTTGCAGGTGTTGTGTTCTGAGGTGGTGGTTGTTTGGGTGTCTGCTTTGGTGGCCTCTGCTGTTTTGGTAGATTTTTGATCAGAGCCTCCAGTATGTCTTTGTGTGTTTATGTGTAAGATTTGAGGTTGTAATGGTAATATGTGAGACTGGGTCTATAGTGTGTGTGGTAACCTTCTCCTCCTGACTGGTCTTGCCAGTCCTATGTTGAGAGCTCAGCCTCCAGTTTGGCCGTATAGTTGCATCTCTCGCATGTATTTGTGTTTTGTGGGAGGAGGAGAGGGTTGTCTGTGTACATGAGGCAATTGTAACATTGCCTCAATATTCCCAGGTTCACCAGCTGAGCAGGAGAGGACACTAGCAACTGATCCCTCGACATGCTAGAAGGAATAGACAAAAAACTTTAAAAAAGATTCCGGGGGACGTGGGTGACCGAGAAATGGGGGGTTGCCTTTTTGGGGTACTATCTATGACAAGAGTGCCGTATCAAGGTAATAAGTACTGTAGGAGTAAGTGCTACGTTTAACAGATAGAGAATAGTCTACTTGGAGTCAATTAGAGATGATCTTTTTAATTATAGGATACGCTGATTAGATCAGTAGTATAGTTCGAGGAAGTTAGTTTTAAGGGAAAATTTGAAGAGTGGACTTTAGGTAGCCCGAATAGTTTAAACCTGCTTAACCGGCGCTGTCCTAGTGTGCAACAGTAGCAACAGCTAAATCGGGCTAAATTGGGCTAAATCGCGCTAAAGCGTGCTTTATAGCAGGGGGCTGGAAAAGACAGGAAATGACCCAAATTGGCCAACAAACCACAAGTCACTGCCCTAAACCACTCCTCTGAGGACAAATGAAGGAGTTATGGAAATGACCCCTAGTGGCCAATAAAACTACAGTTTCAAGTCAGTAACCACCTCTCCGGGGCAGGAAGCTGCTCAATGTTAGTCACTGCCACTGATAAACAGAGAGACCCTCCTTCAGCCCAAGCAAAAATGGCCTCACAGAAACTTTCAAACAGTTCAGGAACAGCAAGCCTGTAACTGTTCTCTTTAAACTCTCAGAAAAGTGGGTATAAAGCAAGATTTTTTTTTGTTTTGGTTTTTTACAGAGATAGCAGAGGTTCACAAGTAATATCAAGTTATAACAGTGCAGTAAATGACCTCACACAAGAGTGCTAGGTCAAGGACAGAAAATATGCAAGTTTTAAGAAAAAAACGATTTAAAATTAAGTGCAAACAGGAAATTCAGCAAACAGCTTTTGGTTGTGCTCTAAATACAGCTACTAATACAGAAATCAAGTTTAACAAGCCAGAAAATGCTCAAGCTAGGCAGCTATGCAGAAAAACTTAGCAAATAAACAGAGAAAAATACATAAAATCTCAAAAGTGGCTCCCTTCTTCTCTCAGCGTTTTTTCCTCTTGGAGGGTGCTTCACCAACAGCCAACAAGTCTGAAAAGACGCTCAAACCACGAGGCAACTAGGTTTTAAGAGAGGAAGATGAAGGAGTTATGGAAATGACCCTAGTGGCCAATAAAACTACAGTTTCAAGTCAGTAACCACCTCTCCGGGGCAGGAAGCTGCTCAATGTTAGTCACTGCCAATGATAAACACAGAGACCCTCCTTCAGCCCACCCCAAAATGGCCTCACAGAAACTTTCAAACAGTTCAGGAACAGCACGCCTGTAACTGAACTTTGCTAACTCCCAGGAAAGTGGGAAAAAAGCAAGATTTTGTTTTTGTTTTTGTTTTTACAGAGATAGCAGAGGTTCACAAGTAATATCAAGTTATAACAGTGCAGTAAATGACCCCACACAAGAGTGCTAGGTCAAGGACAGAAAATATGCAAGTTTTAAGAAACAACGATTTAAAATTAAGTGCAAACAGGAAATTCAGCAAACAGCTTTTGGTTGTGCTCTAAATACAGCTACTAATACAGAAATCAAGTTTAACAAGCCAGAAAATGCTCAAGCTAGGCAGCTATGCAGAAAAACTTAGCAAATAAACAGAGAAAAAATACTTAAAATCTCAAAAGTGGCTCCCTTCTTCTCTCAGCGTTTTTTCCTCTTGGAGGTGCTTCACCAACAGCCAACAAGCCTGAAAAGACGCTCAAACCACGAGGCAACTAGGTTTTAAGAGAGGAAGATGAAGGAGTTATGGAAATGACCCCTAGTGGCCAATAAAACTACAGTTTCAAGTCAGTAACCACCTCTCCGGCGGGGCAGGGAAGCTGCTCAATGTTAGTCACTGCCACTGATAAACACAG
Source organism: Protopterus annectens (assembly GCF_019279795.1). Classification (NCBI taxonomy): domain Eukaryota; kingdom Metazoa; phylum Chordata; order Ceratodontiformes; family Protopteridae; genus Protopterus; species Protopterus annectens. The sequence continues at coordinate 144,522,352 of NC_056737.1, forward strand.
AGACCCTCCTTCAGCCCAAGCAAAAATGGCCTCACAGAAACTTTCAAACAGTTCAGGAACAGCAAGCCTGTAACTGAACTTTTAACTCTCAGAAAAGTGGGAAAAAAGCAAGATTTTTTTGTTTTTGTTTTTACAGAGATAGCAGAGGTTCACAAGTAATATCAAGTTATAACAGTGCAGTAAATGACCCCACACAAGAGTGCTAGGTCAAGGACAGAAAATATGCAAGTTTTAAGAAAAAACGATTTAAAATTAAGTGCAAACAGGAAATTCAGCAAACAGCTTTTGGTTGTGCTCTAAATACAGCTACTAATACAGAAATCAAGTTTAACAAGCCAGAAAATGCTCAAGCTAGGCAGCTATGCAGAAAAACTTAGCAAATAAACAGAGAAAAATACTTAAAATCTCAAAAGTGGCTCCTTCTTCTCTCAGCGTTTTTCCTCTTGGAGGGTGCTTCACCAACAGCCAACAAGCCTGAAAAGACGCTCAAACCACGAGGCAACTAGGTTTTAAGAGAGGAAGATGAAGGAGTTATGGAAATGACCCCTAGTGGCCAATAAAACTACAGTTTCAAGTCAGTAACCACCTCTCCGGGGGGCAGGGAAGCTGCTCAATGTTAGTCACTGCCACTGATAAACACAGAGACCCTCCTTCAGCCCAAGCAAAAATGGCCTCACAGAAACTTTCAAACAGTTCAGGAACAGCAAGCCTGTAACTGAACTTTTTAACTCTCAGAAAAGTGGGAAAAAAGCAAGATTTTTTTTTTGTTTTAGTTTTTTACAGAGATAGCAGAGGTTCACAAGTAATATCAAGTTATAACAGTGCAGTAAATGACCCCACACAAGAGTGCTAGGTCAAGGACAGAAAATATGCAAGTTTTAAGAAAAAAACGATTTAAAATTAAGTGCAAACAGGAAATTCAGCAAACAGCTTTTGGTTGTGCTCTAAATACAGCTACTAATACAGAAATCAAGTTTAGCAAGCCAGAAAATGCTCAAGCTAGGCAGCTATGCAGAAAAACTTAGCAAATAAACAGAGAAAAAATACTTAAAATCTCAAAAGTGGCTCCCTTCTTCTCTCAGCGTTTTTTCCTCTTGGAGGGTGATTCACCAACAGCCAACAAGCCTGAAAAGATGCTCAAACCACGAGGCAACTAGGTTTTAAGAGAGGAAGATGAAGGAGTTATGGAAATGACCCCTAGTGGCCAATAAAACTACAGTTTCAAGTCAGTAACCACCTCTCCGGGGGCAGGGAAGCTGCTCAATGTTAGTCACTGCCACTGATAAACTCAGAGACCCTCCTTCAGCCCAAGCAAAATGGCCTCACAGAAACTTTCAAACAGTTCAGGAACAGCAAGCCTGTAACTGAACTTTTTAACTCTCAGAAAAGTGGGAAAAAGCAAGATTTTTTTTTTTGTTTTGTTTTTACAGAGATAGCAGAGGTTCACAAGTAATATCAAGTTATAACAGTGCAGTAAATGACCCCACACAAGAGTGCTAGGTCAAGGACAGAAAATATGCAAGTTTTAAGAAAAAACGATTTAAAATTAAGTGCAAACAGGAAATTCAGCAAACAGCTTTTGGTTGTGCTCTAAATACAGCTACTAATACAGAAATCAAGTTTAACAAGCCAGAAAATGCTCAAGCTAGGCAGCTATGCAGAAAAACTTAGCAAATAAACAGAGAAAAATACTTAAAATCTCAAAAGTGGCTCCTTCTTCTCTCAGCGTTTTCCTCTTGGAGGGTGCTTCACCAACAGCCAACAAGCCTGAAAAGACGCTCAAACCACGAGGCAACTAGGTTTTAAGAGAGGAAGATGAAGGAGTTATGGAAATGACCCCTAGTGGCCAATAAAACTACAGTTTCAAGTCAGTAACCACCTCTCCGGGGGGCAGGGAAGCTGCTCAATGTTAGACACTGCCACTGATAAACACAGAGACCCTCCTTCAGCCCAACCAAAAATGGCCTCACAGAAACTTTCAAACAGTTCAGGAACAGCAAGCCTGTAACTGAACTTTGTTAACTCTCAGAAAAGTGGGAAAAACGCAAGATTTTTTATTGTTGTTTTTGTTTTTACAGAGATAGCAGAGGTTCACAAGTAATATCAAGTTATAACAGTGCAGTAAATGACCCCACACAAGAGTGCTAGGTCAAGGACAGAAAATATGCAAGTTTTAAGAAAAAACGATTTAAAATTAAGTGCAAACAGGAAATTCAGCAAACAGCTTTTGGTTGTGCTCTAAATACAGCTACTAATACAGAAATCAAGTTTAGCAAGCCAGAAAATGCTCAAGCTAGGCAGCTATGCAGAAAAACTTAGCAAATAAACAGAGAAAAAATACTTAAAATCTCAAAAGTGGCTCCCTTCTTCTCTCAGCGTTTTTTCCTCTTGGAGGGTGCTTCACCAACAGCCAACTTAGTTTTCTCAAGTAAATAAATAAAAATATATGTATACATTGAAACTTATATTTTTGTAAAAGGCATACATTATTCTGTAGTATCAGATAATAGTCGACAATATATGAGAAAAAATTCAAAACATTTGAACAAATGTGAAAGTTTGAATACCAAAGTACACATTAACCAGAGTCAAATACAGAGGTAGAGAAAGATATTTAAACACTGAAGATTCTGATATGAAACAGAACTAGCAATAGCTATGGGAATTGTCTTCTCAACAGTTTTTGGATATAGATATAGTCCACTGCAGGTCTTTTGCTCTCTCTATTAATGAGTGGAGGAATGGTAAAGATTAAATTATCCAATTCAATTTTTTTGCTTCAACATTTTGTTAAAATTTGTATTTATTTATTTATTTATTAATTTATTTAGTGACATTTGATTACAGAAAAAGTCTGGCTGGTTAGGAGTCCATTTTCAGCTGAGCCCTGGGGAGAAAAACTTCAAAGTATTACAAAACATTTTATGCATAATAACTTTACACTTTTTTTCAAATACAAAAAAAAAATGCAGTTTAAATAATTATACCAGATTAGACATAATATGAAAACATTGGTTAAGAATAGATGCAAGTTATATGACAGTGGTATAATAGTGAGAGAAATTTTCGCAAGTTTATAGAGAAATGAAAGGTAAATTATCATAATACAAACAGGAATTGCAATATGAAGTTAGAGAAAAGCAGGCTTATGGTATATTCAGAGAGAATGCCAGGGGAGAGAAATAGATTGAATTATGGAAGTCAGTGAAGAAGGAAGAGTAAGGAGATGTAAGGTATGAAAGGTATTCATCCACAATAAGGGATATAGTTTATCCTGGTGTTGAGCAAGAACAGAGCCAGCTTTTGCCTAGGAAGTCTTTCAGAATGGTTTTGAAGGAAGAGTAGGAGAGTATTGACCTGCTGCATAGAGATAAGGAGTTCCAGGACTTAGCAACATGGTATGAGTACAGACAATGCCCAGCAGATTTAATAGGGTGAAGAAACCAAGACTTCCTAAGGTCGAAGCCACTTTGCACAGTCCAAGAAATGCCTCATACTCGTCAAAAAGTAGTTTTATTCACCAATTATTAAAAAAATAAAATAAGCGCTTTTGTTTTACAATGTAAACATCTTCAGACAAAAGGCCCAGCACCAAAGCACTGCTTATATAACTTCAGCAATCCAACATGGCGGTCTTAAAGAGACAGTATTAAAAATCCTGATACTTGCAAACAGCTAAACTACATTTATTTTAAACTACCTAAAACTCAATCCAAATTCATATAAATACATAATAAAATTCTTATGAAACAATTAAAAATGATTTTTTTTTAAATTTTTTAGAACTATTTTCATAAGGTAAACCTTAAACTATTGTGAGATTAAATACTCCCATATCCTATCTATGTTGTGATTTTAACTTTTATAGAGGGACAATAGAAATATGTTCATTTAGCCCTGGCCAACTATATGAATTTCAACATAATTGCCAGAACAATTCCCTCTTTTCCAGAAGGGGGCACCAAGGACCCCCTCATGGTTCAATTTCAAGCTTTTCCAAAATGGAAAATTTGAAAAAGTGGCCAGGGTATTCCTTAATATGTTTAAAAAAAGTGCATTTGTACTTTTTTCTTTACTTATATTGTAGTTATGCTCATATATATGCTCACAGAGTTTACGCTCTGTTTTTCCAATATAGAAGCAATTACATAACTGACATAATGCAATATACAAAATATGCAATATAAAAATCTCCTCACCATGTTTTATTTACTCATGAGAATTTAGATCCCTGGTTAAAATATTTCTTGGATGATTTACTTTGTGGAGATAGAAGACATCCAAGACGATCTTCATTGCCCCCTTTTTTCCCATTTTCTACATAGGATTGGGGTGTTGTGTCACTCTCATACCTGCTTCGACACTCATGCCTAACTGTTGCAGGTCTTCTGTTGTACAGTCCATCCACCACTTTGCTGGACCCCCTTATTTTCTCTTGCCTTATTCCTGTCTGTCCGAAATCATCTTCACCAGATTGTCTTCTGCTTTTCTGCACTTATGCTCAAGCCACCGTAGTCTGTTATTTTTGACCATTTCTGGAATAGGAGCTACTTTGGCTTCTCTTCCTATGTCCTTATTTCTTCATCTGTCCCACAGTGTGCATCCTAGCACCCGTCTCAGGCACTTCATCTCAATCACCTCTAGCTTCCTCAATTGCTCTGACTTTACTACTCAGGTTTCTGTGCCATACAGTATTACTGGTCGCACCACTGTTTTGTCCATCTTACTTTTCATCTCCTTTGGAATTCTTCTGTCCTACACTACCCCTGACACTCTGTGCCCCGTTGGATGCAGTCCCTCTGATTCTAGCTTTGACCTTCTCATTCAGACTTCTCTTCTGTTCAACCACCCCTTCCAGATACTTGAAGCTCTTAACCTGTTCCACTACTTTCCCTTCTATCTCAATTTTCAGCTTCTTCTGATTTCTCCCATTTGTAGCCATTACAACTGTCTTGTCTGTACTCGGTTTCATCTCAATGGTTTTGTATTCCATTCCGCTACCCTTTCCTGAAATTCTTGCTGAAAGTCTGCATGTAATGCCACATTGCCTGCAAACATCAGCTTTGCTGATCTATCTCCTTCAACTTGTTTGTTAATGAAGTCCTTCACCAGTATGAACAACAGTGGGCTCAAATATGAGCCCTGATGCACACCCACTCCCAGTGAGAACCCCACTGTAAGAGTGAACACTATTCACACTTGAGTGATTGGGTCCTTCTTCATAGCTTGCACTAATTCTACCAATGTTTCTGGGACTTCAAACCGCTGCAGGACTGCCCAAAGTTGCTTTCTTGGGACTTTGTCATATAATTTTTCAGAGTCTAGTAATGCTCATTTTGACTCTTTCCTCATTTCTAGCTTCTTCTCAGGTATCTCACTCACTGCAAACATTATGTCAGTTGTACTTCATCCTGATCTGAATCCGAACTGCTCATTTGTCATCGTACTTTCTACTACTCATTATCAGTCACCCTCTCCAGAATTTTCATGCTGTCTGACAGAAGTTTGATACCTCTATACTGCCCACAGTTGTGAATGTCCCCTTTGTTCTTGAACACTGGCACTAGTATGGTTATTCTCCCATCATCTTGGATATGTCTTTCTCTCCATACTGATATGAGTACTCTCAGGAGTCATTTCTCCCCTATCTTACCCAACATCTTGATCATATCTGCTTTGACCTCTGAGTCTGCTGCTTTCCCTGGCTTCATTGTCCTTAGTGTTGCTCTTACTTCTTTTATGGTGGGCTCCTCCTCTTCTCTCACTGTAGGTTGTGTCTCAGACAGTACAGCTTCTGCAGGGTTTTCTTCATTCAGAAGTTGCTGGAAGTACTCCTTCTGTCTGCCTTTGAACTCACATGATCTAGTGAGCACTGAGCAGGTTGTTTCTGGAAAACTTTATGAAGGGTGTCTGACTATCGTCTTTATCTTACTGTCTTTACCTTGCAACCTGATAGAGTTTATTTGTGCTACCCACTGAGTCACTTTCCAGAAGCTGGTAGAGCACCACTGATACCGTTCTTTGTTATTGCAACTCCTTTCTTAACTTCTTTTGTTAGCCAACCAGTATTCATTCCTAGCCTGGACTGTCTTTTCTATGTCCCCCTTTTTCCTGCAGTCTTCCTTTCTTTTGATGACTTGCTGGACGTCTGCAGTCCACCATCAGCTTTCCTTATGTACCTTATTCCAATACCTGGCTTGAATGTATATTCTGTAGTCCTTATATGTGCTGGTTTGAAGTGCTGTCATTCTTCTTCTACTTCTTGGGGTGCTGGAGCTCCGAGTAATTCCTTGAACTGTTGTGCTTTCTCTCCAGTCAACTTCCAGGTCTTCAGCCTGGTCTTTGTTTAAGTTAAAGCCTTCTCTGACCACTGCTTGTAGACCAAAACTGATGGATCTATAATGGCACTGAAGGTACAGCATAGACCCCCCCCCCAGAAGTCTGTAAGAGACTGAATAAAGGGACAGTGCTTCCACTCTTTTATGGTAGCTTAGGGTTTTAAGTGATGATCTTTGTTAGGAACTTATGAGATCTTTCTAGTTGTTTCATATATTTAGTGAAGTGCATTCCAAAGGGTGCATTGTTTATAATAATTGGCATAAGCCAATGGCAGATTTAGGCCTTGGCGCAGGGGCGCACGCTCTCCCCTTTGTTTTTTTTAAGCACCCTTACAGAATGTTATAAAAAATTGCTTAACTGTCTCAGTTGAAATTAGAAAATATACAACAAAAGTGGTACACAGTTAAAAACGTACCTCATTTACTTGTACATTTTTCAGTTTCAAACCACAGAAGCTTTATTTTCCTTCAAGTAGTTATTTTTCCATCTTGCTTCATAAGTCATGATGGAACGCTCAATTAGAGTATCCAGTCAGGTGACTTGATAACCCTAAGATCCCGAGTGTCTCTTCTAATGCATCTCCCATCATGACTACAAATCTTTCAGACAGTGAGACCGAGAGAAGCTTGACTGAGGAACAGCTGAAAAAAAAAGAGCACAAGGTACTTGAAGGACAGCTGCAGGCATTAACCCTGTCACTTATGATGTTGTGTTAAACTATGTTACGGCACCTTGAAATCCCACTTTCTGTAAGTTTTTCGGTTGCCATACTTAAAAATGCGGTAGCGCTATTCTCGCAGTTATTTAGAAGTTCGGTCGCGCCTATTGCCATAGCTGTTTGTTATGGAAATACTCCCTTCCCTATGACATTTTATTTGTTCCACATTATGAAGGACAGTGTTCCTTATTTTGTAGCTGGAAGGTCGCGAGTTATGATTGCTACTTGTATTTGTCTGCCAATTCTTTCTCTCCCTAGTAAGATGAAAAGATGGCACAGTTTCTTAAGGAAAGTGTTAGCTTTTCCTTGACAATTTAAATGACTTTTCTACATGTTTCAGAGCCTTAATACTGGCAACACATATGAGATTGCTGGCATTCAGTGTGGCTCACAGTTCCCACATTCATTCATTTAAACAGCTGCAGCTGTGCGGCTGTATCAGTGATTTTAACACTGGAGTGGAAGAACTAGGAATGGAAAAACAAGGACCATTGTAGCAAACTGAAAGATCTTTTTCTCTTCGAAGTGTAAGTAATGATGTGTACAGCTTGTGTAAGTTTTAAAGTGAGATATGGTGCAAGTGGAAAGCGAGCAAAAGTGTAATTTAGTTGTAAGGGACAACAGAAAAAAAATAACTTTGGTGGGAATACAAAAAAGAAGAACAGAATATTTAATTCAAAAGTGAGAAACTGAGTTGACTGAAGGATTCTAGCATGCTGTAGCTAAATCTGGGGTAGCTGAGAAAATGAAACATAGGAAGTTGTAAGGAAAGTAATTAAAGTTAGCACAGAAGGCAGTAAATGTAACTCATAGACTGGGAAAATAATTTTAACAGTAGAAGTAACATGTCATTAACCATTTCAGTGTTCTGTAAGTCATGTTTTAACTCTTTTAGCACAGTATTGGCTTTAATAAACTTGAGGTTGGGAGTTGGCATAATGGTTAAGTTATTTACCTCAAAAACACAAGGTTCAGGATTTCATAGGATCATAGGAGGTTACTAGGGCCTTTTACAAACAAGCCTAGCCTAGTCATGGTTTACCCTTGTTCCTTCATAGACCGAGAGAAATAACCTGTATTAGCATATGAATTTATGATCAGCACCGACTGCCCCTATTCAAGAGGGACATATATGAAACCCCTGGGATGAATTTATGGTTTCTTATTCAGCTGTCCAAGTTACAGTTAAATAGAGTCATTGAGGAGCTATGTTTAACTTGCATTGGGAGTTTACTCCGGAGGAGTGATAGCCTGTGGGAGATGTATCTGTCTCTCCAGCAAGTCCTGTTTATGTTTCAGGCTAAGTTAAGGTCTCTAGAGTTAGTAACTCTTGTCCCATAAGATTTGCGGATGTGTAGCATTTCCATTAAGGCAGGGTCTGAGACTGCTCTGTAGGCCAGGCACAAGTCGCCTCTAAGCAGTCTATACAATACAGAGTATAGTGACAGAACCTGCAGTCTGTCCATATAGGTCATGTGATGAAGGCCTTGAATTTTCTTGGTGAGAAACCATTGAGGTCTCTCCAGCAGCAGCAGGTGTCTGATGAGGTACATGTAGAAGGGAGGAACGAGTAGAGAGGAGTTATAAACCCTTCTTTTTGGATACTGTTCCCTTGCTTATGAGATGGGTAACATAGAAGGCCTTCCTCACCACTGTGGATACGTGATGACCGAAGTTAAGGCTGCTATCTACCTACGTTCCCAAATCTCTCACCACTGGGTTTGAACTTAGGGAGGTATTTTTAATGTTGTAATTTGCCGGGACTTCACATTTACTGAAGGGGATGATAATATATTTTTTTGTGTTGAGTTTAATTCCGTGGCTTTGGCACCAGTCATTTGTCTGCATATGCCCTTTTTGTAGTATGGTGACCTTGTTTTGGGATTCGATGATTGCACCCAGTTTGCAGTCATCAGCAAATCTGGTATTCCACAGGCCATCTATTTTCACCTAAACTTCTGAGAAATAGCTTCCAAACAGACGTGGACCCAGCACAGATCCTTGTGGAACACCACTAGTAACAGCTGTGCTGGTAGAGGTGGAATCCCCTACTTTGTCTGTATGAGTTCTGTCAGTTGGATACCCCAGTTGGATACCCATCTAACGATGGGGTTTATCCCCAGCTTCTGTCTTTTTTAATTTCTCTAAATCTTTTGGGTTTCTAATACCATGATAGGAATGGACCCCATTCCTAAGTCAGCATACGATTAAAGTTCATGAAATTAGTATTGTTTTAATCTTTGATGTCAGCCAGAAGTGCTCTTCATAGTGCCTCCAATATGCCCAGTAATGACTCCAGCAATTCATATGGAGTTACATGTATTGGTAACATATCTAAATACGACTGAAGATTCTTTTTTATAAGACACATTGCTCCTACTACTATTGGGACTGTCTGGGTAACTTTCTTCCACGTTGCTATCATTTCTGCCTGCAAGTCTTGATATTTTATGACTTTGTGTCTCTGTACAGAAGACACTGTAGTCACTGGATGTGGTGATTTCAATGATGAATGTTACTTTTGTCTTCTTATGGACCAGTATATCCGGTTTTGTGTGTATTTGGGTAAACAACCTTGAATACAAACTGATATTACATTACTGGATTCTTGCTTTGCAAAAACTGTTAATTATTGTTATCCTAGAATGGCCAAACCAGATATTGTATATAGGCAGTGGGCATTGAGGCTGTATGTAGATGAAATGACTGACCCAACATTTATTTTTTGTAATTCTGGATTTGCAAAACTAATGTGTCTTTGGGTGAAGCAAGTTAGAAGAGAAGATGTGACTTATTCTTTGCAACAAAAATATATTAATGAAACTATTATTTTTAATCATGTCAGGGTCAAAGTAGATACTTTAGGTAGAATATAGGTGTGGAGCTGGTCTGTGGATGAAATGATTGTCCCTTGTGTTTTGTTGCTTTAATTCCGGCTTTGAATTCTATCTTTGAAGGAGTAAAGTTTATTTGGATAAAGCAATCTGTCACTACTGTTTATGTGAAAATTACATTAATGTTAGCAGACACTGCAGATAGGCAATGGGTATGGTAACTGTCCATGGATTAAATGACTTGCCCCTGCTGTTTGATGTTGTAATTCTAACTTTGAAGGACTGAGATGTATTTGAGTGAAACAACCTGGAAGACAAGTAGTGATTACTGTGTCTGTGAAACAAAATGCACATTAATACATTATTTTTTATACTAGAAGGGTCAAACCAGATACTTCAAGTAGGCAATGGCTATGGTGGCTATTTGTCAATAATAATGATTGGCCCTGAACTGTTAGATGACATGTTTGTGTTCTGCTGAGGAAAGCTTTTATCGAGTGACCTACATGTGGCCGAAAATTTAAGTCTTGAGCCTCAGTTGCCCAAAGTTCAACACGCTGACAGTCTGAGTACCTCCATTGGAAATCACTGTCTGTCATTTCTACCAGCAATGACCTTTTTGAGGGAATTTCACCCTTATTTGAGTTACAGTGATCATGGAGTTGGTATATATACGTTTTGGGGTATAGAGTTCTTGCCCCTCACCTCCACATCATGGGGTGCAGGGGGGCTTTAACCTTGGAAAAACATTTAAAAAGTGTTTTCTTTGTTTTTTTTTGGCAAATACAGTTTGCGGATTCCAGTCCTTGGAACATTCAGTTTTTTCCTGTCATAATGGAAGTGTTATTTTTTTTTGCACAAATTAAATGGAATTTTTATTGATTCAGCCCAAAGCATGTGCTTTTTGTTTATATTTGATACTGCATGACATTAAGGTTGATATTATGTTATATTTCTCTGTGATATTTTACAGTGATTTCATTTGTTTCCTTAACAGCATATAACTGAACTGAGGTATTCATAGACTGTTACTAGGCTAACGACTTGGGGGGGGGGGGACCTTTATAAGCCTAGCCAAGTTTTTCCGAAAGAATTATGATGCCCTGCATCCAAATAGGACATTGAGGATCAGACATTTATAAGCTACTTCTGTCCCTAAAGGACATGGATGACAGGCCCCGTGCAAATTTCCTGTTCTCCATCCACTTGTCTATGTTGTGCTTAAATTGGGTAACAGACAAACTCAGTTTCACAAGGATAGGAATCCTGTTCCATAGGAGGGTCAGTCTCTGGGACACATATCTGTCTCTCCAACATGTACTGTTTAAATCACAGACAAAATTCAGGTTCCTAGACCTTGTATTTTCAGTACTCTTTGACTTACGTGTATGTAGGAGATTCATAAGTGTGGGGTTTGTGGATGCCTTGTAAGCCAGGCATAGATCATCTCTCAGCAATCTCTAGGAAACTGAGTAGAGGGAAAGGTCTTTAAAGTGCTCTGCCTGCTTTTTCAATTTTTTTTCACATAATATGTAGTTCCTTACATTTGTGTGTGTGTTTGCATAGTTATTCACTGGCTTTGCAGAAATTCTTTATTACTTACAAAATTGTTTGCATTTGCTGTGCTACTTGCTGAGGTGGTATCGCCTTTACTGGGACTCTTTGCTAGGCCATCATAATACATATGCAAACTGTATCATTATGGGAGAGCTCTGTGACCTGCCATGAGTAACCAATAGTTGGTACTGTCTGTAAATCTGCTGTATGCTAGGCAGGAGTCACCTACCTCCACTACCACAGCCAGAACACAATGATATGCAAAAGAATATATATATTGCTGACTTTTATATGTGCTGTCAGAGCATCTTAAGGATCTTTCCACAGCCCTTCCACAGCCAGTGTTCCACCCACCTCCACCTCACACTGGTGTACTTTCCAGACTGTACCCTCCCTTCTGGAAATTTCTGGATCCACCAACCTCTAGTCAACTGACCAGACAGCGCCCCCCCCCCTTTGCAGATTCCTAGATCCGCCACTGTAAGCAATGCTGAATATAAGAGAACAATGACCTCATTAGATCTGGATGATATTCCTTTGTTAATTAGCTGTGCTAAGTAGAAGGCCTTTGTGGCTACTCATTACATGATGATCAAAGGAAAGGGAATTATCAACCCAAGTTCCAAGGTGTTTAACAGCATTGTCATTCTGGAGTTGAGAATTGTCTCTATTGTATGCTGGAGGGAGATGTTGTTCGTCAGTTGTGATAGTAATGCAATTTTTAAATTTCAATTTGAGCCCATTTTTGTACACTAGGTATTTACAAGTGTAAGTTCTTTCTGAATATCTTTGGCATCAGAGGATAACTTGAAAGTGACTCTGAGTTTACAGTCATTTGCAAACTTGGATAGCCAGAGGTGTTGCATCATGGTCTGGAGATCAGAAACATAAATGCCAAACAAGACAGGTTCCAGCATTGAGCCCTATGGGACACCACTGGTCACCTGCTACCCACACCATGTGGGTTTTTCTAGCTAATTTGCTATCCATCTTACTAAAAAGGCATCTAAAACTGCCTTATTTATCCTTTGGGAAGTCAACTACCCCAGGTAACTACCACATTGACGATACACCCCCTAAGAGCTTACACAGTTGTTCAGGATTTGGGAACATATGTGGAGAGTAACTTGACTTTTGATCGACATGTGTCTGTTGTAAGAAAATCCTTCTACATTGCACAGCTTAAAAACAAAGGGATTCTGTCTAGATCTAGGGATATCATAGTCCCCTTTACACAGCCCTCACTAGGCCAGTCATTGAATATAATGCTCCTTTTGGCATGTATCAGTCCAGAAACCTGCAACAACTGGAATGCCCACAGAGGTACCTTAGTAAAAGGATACAAGGCTTAAACAACATCAGCTGAACCATTTGGAGGGAGAGGTATATCTTACAGAGGATACAGGCTCCCCATCCACATAAAACAAAGTCCCCCCACCCATATTCGAGCATAACGTAGATCTATGGATGGGAAATAGAAAATTTACTCCAGGACTGCCCCCTGTACTAATATACAGAGACAGCTCCTAAGTAATTTATCCCATGCATGGGTCCCCTCAAATTATCTGTGGTATGACCCCACTTACTCTCATTAGTGGTAATGTATAATTATTGACCATGGGATGGGCAAGACCAATTTATAACTAAATTGGATAGATTATTTTGAATACAAAAAGGGAAACTGGCTAGGATTAAACTTGCCAGCAAGGACAGATAGCATAGTACTTACCTATGAATCTATCTGTTTGTAATACATTAGGTTTACTAATTATGCTTGTGTGATGGATGGTGTCAAATACCTTGGCCAGGTCAAGGTGCACTGTGTGAACAGCATGACTACTGTCAACAATTTGTATTACCTTTTCAAAGAAGATCTTCCCTTGACAAAGTCAAAGTACTGTGGATATACCTGATGAGATTTTAAATATAATAGTTTATCAGGTCAGTTACCATATATTCTATGGCTTTGCATATATGACTTGCCAAGCTGATGGGCCTGTAATAACTGGAGTTAGTGGTGAGGCCACCCTTGTTTAGTGGCATCACTACTGATGTGCTCTAAACTTCAGGGTCACACCTGTGGCTAAACTCAGATTAACCAGTTAAGGAGTGGTTCTGCCATGGCTTGTTTAGTACTGTTGATCAAACAGCCAGGTATATTGTCAGGTCTCATGTAGGAAGTATTTTTAGTGTTAGACAGTGCACATTCATTGCATTTACAGTTGATGGACACTCTTTGAAGGTGCCATGTATACTCACCAACAGCCAGTGCCTAATAGTATAGCAATTCTGTGCATAATCTAATACGATCTTCAGAAAAGAAACCTCAAATATGAATCCCTAATATCTGCTAATTTATACCTTGTAGAGTATTTTCATTTGAAACTTGACTTAAAAGTTTTATATTTTATTTATTTATTTTGCATTTACAAATCTGTAAAATAAATAAAGAAAATAAAAATAAATAAATAAATAAATTTGAAACTTGACTTTAAAGTTTTATAATATGGTCAAAGGCACTGACCTAATTTACTTAAAATTTAAATTTATTTATTTATTTATTTCACATTTGTTTACCGGGAAGTTTTGACGTTAAAGACGATGTTATTAACGTGTGTTTAAAACTTTTGGCTACCTTAATAACGCACAAGTAAATTCAGGTTGAAGTGATCAATAATGGCAGTAAGGCCTGAACTCAATAATTACAAAGGTAATTAACTTCTATAATTTTCATCATGAATACAATTTAGCTCTTCTGAACGTAGACATGAAAAAAATTGTAATAGGAAGATTAAAAATTAAAATGAGACACATTATCTTATAGGTTCATAGATTCATAGGTTCATAGGTTCATAGATTAGTACTAAGTTAACTCCCCTTGTGAGCCATTTTAAGCCTAGACAATTATCCTTTGTGAGACTCAAACCCTGCAACTTGTGTTTATAAGGCAAACACCTTAACCATTAGGCCACCCTCCCACCAAAGCTGTGGTGATAAAGCCAATGTTAAATTATTATGATGATGGAATGGCATATACTTTTGTTAAAATGAATGCATCATCCATTCAAAACATTTTACAGCTGACTGTAGCCAATGGACATTGTGGTAACGAAGTGTTTTTAGAACAACAGTCATTATCATTCCTTGGTCCTCAAAATCAGCCAGACTGGCTTCCTGAGAATAAACTTGATCTACAAAAGGTCAAAATGTAATATCTATATGCATAGCTTAACCTTCAAAGCTTGAACATTAGTGTAAAGTCTGAAATCTTTTATTAAATGCCCTTAAAACTAAACTATTCATACCTCACTCTGGCAAAATCTCAATTACTTTACAAAATAACACAAAGTTAAACAAGTCTCTCATTCCAAACTTTTAGGTATAGTAATGGATCATGAATTATCCCCCAAGAAACATTGACTTTATCACCACAAAAAATTCACAAAATGTTGGTGTGATACAAATCAAACCCTGCCTAACAGAAGAGCACAACTATATAGAGCCCAAACTCTACTACCTACATTACTATAAGCATATTCTATCATTGCTAATATTCCAAAAACTCACCTACGTAAGCTAGAACAGACATAAAATAAAACTGCAGCCTGCAGCTAATGTCTCCAATAAAACTAATCATTGTAAAGCATTTTGTAAGATTGTCTGGAGCTAAAACCCATTTTAACATTTAGACAGTTAAAAAACACATAAAATTCTGTACAAATCTAGCAGATGACCACCCATCTCTTACTTACTTCCAAAGAAACACCTCGCAAAGACCCAGAACCTCCTAAAGCTGCCAAATTAATTAACCACTTTGGTGCTCTGTTCATATTGATAAGTTGTGGAATTCCATTCTCCCATACCATCATCATGAGAGTAAACATAAAAGTTCTCTGTTCGATCTAAAAAGCTACATAACTTCCACTTGGATCTGTCCTTGTAACTTTGAATTTCATCTCCATCCATTCTATCCCCAACCCTATCCCTCCAAGGTTCTCTCTCTCTTACTCTATATCCTTTAACCATTGTACTGTCTACATTCTTAACCTTATATTCAATTCTTGGCATATACTGTTGCTGGATTTATTTGTATCCTTCATTACTTACATTTTCTTTTGATGTACTTATGCATTTTGTAATTATTTTGCATATCTTTCAAGAATATTCATATAAAATTGATTTTTATTACCTTTGTTATATAAATGAGCTTTTTCCCCAAGCCCCCACTGAAAATGGGCTTTAAGCTCAGGTGACTTATTCCCTGCCAGCAAATAAAAATAATAAATAAATAAATAAATAAATAAAAAATACATAAATTAGAGGTGTCTATGCAAGACAGCTGACCAGATGAGAGACAACAAAACCATTTTCAAGTAAACTGAGGTCAGAATAATTATGGAGGGCAAGATTAATGAGCAGCCATGGTAGACGGCAGTGAGACTGCAAAACTGCAGTTCCATAAATCTCACAAAGGCAGAACTGGGTGTATTATGAAAGTGATTGTCATTTGTTTGAGCTAGAAGAGAATATCTGATAAGGACTCTTAATGAATGTGGTTATATAGATATGAACTGAACTTTCTGCTTCGTGGCAAAATAGTAAGTCAGTTTCTATAAAAACATTAGTGTCTCTATGACACACAGAGAGGGAGCCTTGTCTGTGACCCAGACCTGGGTTCAGCTAGTGAGTCTGGCATTCAAGAAGCCAGCAGGAGGACATGAGGGAAAAAAGCATAAGTATTTTACCATTTTGTTTATTCCATGAGGGTATAGGATAGGTCATAAGCAAGGATAACAGTTCTAGTAGTGATACTGAGTGTGCATCACATGTTTGCAAATACTGGGGGCATGCACTGAAGGATGCTCTTGGCCGAAGCAGCCTTACAACTTTGCATGTCATGTGTTGGCTAGGGGTAATGTGTAGGGCATATAAATACAAAATCCATATGGCCATTAGTGTGATGCTGCATCTAGATGTTTTAGTCTCCTCTCAGGCAATGGGAAGATTTTGGATTCAGTCAGGGGGGGGTCAGGAGTGACTAAGGTTGTGTAGAGGCAACATTGGGAGCCAATAGTCTGCTTTTCTGTAGTTCCTGAGTCTGGCTTGAATGAGTTATCAATCCAATTCATTCCCCATCATGCAGGGAGTTCCTAATATGGAGGCAAGTGACAACTGGGGGAGGCCATTATTCAACCAGTGATGTAGGTGTTTTGTGTCCCCATTTCCACTGAACACGGTGAGCAAGAAGGACATTTTTAAGGTCCTAACCCCACCCATTTTGTCTTACTTTGGTACCCACATCACTGTGGGGGCCTACTGTGACATTTCTGTGCATCTGTGTGCTGGTACCCACTTAATAATGAAGGCTACATTTACTGGCTTGGTAAATCAAGTCATCATCCTTAGGTAGCAGTTGCAATGTGGTCACCTGAAAACCTCCATGTGCCAAAGTAACCAAATGGAGTCACTGTTCCCCACACCCAGGGTGGGTGAACTGGCATTAGGTTTTCACTCCTACTCCCCTCTCCAACCAGCTCTTTGAGCAGCTGAGCTGCTTTTCAAACTTCGTCCATCTAAGTTATTATTAAGGCTTTATTCCTGTACACCACACAGCTAGGCACTATGTTTGTTTAACGTGAAACTGTGTGTTACATGCATGTGCTGAGTTCTTTTTTACTGGGGATGATGCAGCTTTGTATCTTAGTGTTTTTTTTTTTTTGTTTTTTTGCTCATAGTTACAGTGAACTGTCGGTATTTAGCAACAGCACAATGGAGGTGAGGTGATGGTTGCATGAACATGTTTTACCTGTCCAAATGTCCACAGATTTCCCATGATTGTATGATTGTGGAGATGGTATATTAAAGTAAGGGGGGGTGTGGAGAAGATGCAACAAACAAAATGAGAGACATAAGGGGGCTTTATCTCCACCAAAACTGATAGTTTTCATATTTAGTGATTTTTGTTCTTGTGCATTATTCATTTTATTTCGTTAATGTTAGTGAACTGTTTTTTTTTTTTTTTTTTTTTGAGGCATCTGTAAAATAACACTGAACCTGCTATACTGACTTTCTGGATTTATTTCTTCTGCATAACTGAAATGTTATTGTTTATAACATGACAGTGAAGTCACAAAGCCTAATCTCATTGGTTGAAACAGCTTCTTCCCATAGATACATTTTCTAATTATTCTTCGTAAGAATACAGGCACCTTCTTTCAAAAATATGAACACCAGTTAGTGAAGAAATTATGCAACCATTTGCCTTTCCTTGCTACAGCTGGTAACATATAAGCATACATACACCCATACAGTTTGGGTTTGTAAAAGGCAGATCATGTCTCCTAAACCTGGTAGACTCCTTTGAAGCAGTCACCAAAGTCATTGATGAGGGTAAGGTGGTTCACACAGCCTATCTGGACCTTGCCAAGGCTTTCAATACCATCCCCCACTCTAGAATTATACATAAACTCACTAAACTAGGTATAAATCCTTATGTCACAAGATGGGTTGCCAACTGGCTCAGTGACAGAACCCACACTGTGAAAGTAGCAGACTCCAAATCCAACTTCAGACCAGTGACAAGTGGAGTACCACAGGGTTCAGTCCTGGGTCCTCTCCTGTTTGCTATCTACTTCTCTGAAGTACAGGCTAACACAGAAGGTCTTTGGCTAACGCAGTTTGCAGATGACTGCAAATTGGGAGCCATAATCGAAACTCTTAATGATGTGGACATCCTACAAATGGGCCTCATTGAGACAGATGCCTGGTATCAAAGCCATGGCCTGAAGCTCAATGCCAAAAAGTGCATTGTCATCCCCTTTGGTAAAAAGTCTGTACTCATGAACTACCACATAGGTGGTAGTCTTCTTAACACCAAAAGTGTGATAAGAGACCTTGGGACACAGGTGGACAGTAGTCTCTCCTTTGATAATAACATTGCCACAGTGGTCAGGAAATCCTTCTATGAGGCACACCTCATCACAAAAGGTTTCTGATCCAGAAAAAAAAAGGTCATTGTTCCCCTCTGCTCATCACTTATTAGACCCATTATAGAGTACAGCGCCCCTTTTGGTATGTACCTCACAAGACATCTACAACAACTGGGGAGGCCACAGAAATACCTCACAAAGAGGATTACTGGCCTCAAACAGATACCCTACAGAAACCGTCTCAAAAAACTCCAGCTTTATTCCATCGCATATTGCCTGCTCAGAGGCGATCTCTGCCTAATATACAAAGCTATGTCAAACCCAGGGCTGTTGGACATGCTCCACTTAAAGAAATCCCAATCCCTCTGAACTACATGCTGTAGGGACCTAAACCTTGTCACCACAATAAACAGAACATGCTGGAGGGATAGATTCCTGTCCCAGAGACCTCCCATACTCTGGAACAGACTAGCTATCTATGTCAAACAGAGCTCCTCATTAGCACTCTTCAAGAAAAAAACTTGATGATTTGATGGGAAATAGGAAATACTCTGGAACAGACTAGCTATCTATGTCAAACAGAGCTCCTCATTAGCACTCTTCAAGAAAAAACTTGATGATTTGATGGGAAATAGGAAATTCACCTCGGGGATCACTTCTGTGGCTCTGCTCAGCAGGGGCACAGGAAAATAATTTTCTTGGGTGGCGAAAGCCAGGGTACCTTTTTGGCTAGGCTTATATAGGTCCTAGGGCCAATAGCCTAGTACCTACCTATGAACCTATGAACCTATACATAAAGATCTGGTGGTTTAGTGACACTGAAGATATCTGAAAGCAGTGCTGCAATGGATTGTTTGAGCTACAAGTGAATGCTGATAGAAACTAGTTTAATTCTAAAGTGTACTTTGATAGCACAAGACACTTGCACCTTTTTACTGCTGTTGAGGACATCCCATATCAAAGACACTTTTGTTGAAAACATATTTATTTGCCTAGAACCACCTGAATGATCATTGTATATTTGGATAATTAATGTAATACCTGCCATTTGTTAAAATCTAAACACAGTACAAAAGCACAGAACGATAAACGTGGAATTAATTAGAGCAATCTTGCCTACATAAAGTCAAGCATATTAACAGAATAAATCAACACATTGAAGCAATGTTTGTTCAGATACCTAAAACTGCAAATCCCACAGTTGAGAAACTACAAAAAGTCATCCAGCTTGTACTGAATTTAGTTCCCTGTTTAAAGCAAATTAAAAGAGAAATATGTTACACTAGGACCACTGTAAACATTTAGAAAATGACTGGAATGCATCTGGTATGGTTGCTAGTGCGCTGAATGGATTAACTTTAGAAAATGAAACTGTCTTTCAGCAGACTGCTAATAGGAATGTGAATACAATATGAGGGTTCTGCAACAATCTTTTACTGTCATTTTTTTAATACAGATTGTTGTGTATATGTTTGTGCATATGTTTTTAAGAAGGAAATATTGTAATGGTGGTCTTCAATTCCTTCTTGGACTACAATTCCAGTAAGACGTATTTCAATTTCCTGCTATGCCTGCTGACCATTGAGCCTTGATCCTCTGAGCTCAGCCCATATTTTTTCTCATCCTGGATATTTCCCAGTCAGGATAGGAGTGGGCAGGGTGTGTGTGTCATTATGTAGGCAGTATAATGCTGGTTATTAACTGTCATTGCCATCCCATCAATAAAGGCATATGGGGGTGGCCCTAATCTCACTCCTGGTATGCACCCAGATGCCACCTGCTTCTTCTACTAATGCTAAGAAGTAGCCCCATCCCGTTACAGGCAGGCATATCTGTCCATCTCTGGTCTCCAACAATGATTGTGCACATGCTCCTAGCCTTCCTTTCCAGGAGAGATGAGCACATTTTGTCCTTGTCGTGTCTCTTCCCGGCTACTGAGTCACTAATTGAAAATCATTCAGCTTGTTCATAGTCAAGGCTTCATCCCTCATGCCAAAGTGCCATCCAGCATTCTATTTCCTATAGAGAAGGACAGTTTCTGTACAGTCAACCCTCTCTCTCTCTCTCTCTAGCTCATTCAGTATCTGGACAGAAGTGAAAGGGCAAAGTGCTCAAAGATTTTGGACAAAACACACTTCCCAAATGGCATTGTTGTGGCCAGGATTTGTCCTTGCCTTGTGGTGGAGTGACTTCAAATAAGATGATATTAAGTTTGAGGATGCAGGGGGAAACCTTCTGTGTGACAGGTGTGGCAACCTTACTTCTACAGAAAAAAAAGTCTTGGTTTAAAAGTCTGTTGATTCTATTGCTTTCAGTTGATGTTCACAAGTGTTCAAGCTTCTGCCATGGAGTCAACAATTTCCCAAACAACATACACCACATTTCCTCACAGATATTTGTTTTTAATTTTGTGTACCACAAAATCCCATGCAGTCTGTGACATGACTCCTCTAAACAGTACATTCCAATAGTCATAATTTTGCTTAGTTTATGCCTGAATTCATAACACAGTGACTCTTTCACAAACTAAAAGTCTTAGATTTTAAGACATCTTACCTTTTTACCAGGTTAGAAGACTGATACAAAATTAAATTATGTCAGTAAATGCCATCAGAGCATTAGGGGAAACATGCATTATATGAAACTCAATATTAAAACAACCAAAACTCAATGATTCAGAAACCTAAAATATTCTGGAAAGATATGAATGAATTATTTAGAGACAGCAAACATTGCTGAGTCTATCCTGTTGATACACTTGTGTTTTAAATCTTTCTCAACTGGACGTTGCAAACTTTACTGTAGATATTTATTTTTCCATAGTTGAGTTAATACCATTCCCTAGAGTATTCAGTCAATAAATTAGTTCTGAAGCTGGGAGAGAAAAATCTGCCATGATCTATGGGATTTCATGAAACATTTCTTAAATGGAGTATATGATTCTGTACACCTTCTGCTTGCACTTTTCAGATGGGCTTATAAGTCCCAAGTGCATCACATGCACTCCCTAGCCTTCCTACAGAGAGTGCTGTTGTAAGTCGGTAAAATGAAGACCCCCACCTCTCCAACAATGATGGGTAAGCCAGTGTTAAACTCTCACCCCCACGTTCCCCAGTAGACCTTTCCTGTTTCCCAGCATTAACTGAGCCTGAATCAACAAGGTTCCATCTCATAGTGCCACAAAGCTGGTCCCGATGTGCAGATTTACTGATAAACTCCTATGTATGCACTTAACCCTCCCATATATCAAGGAGTAGTACTCTATTTTTGGAAAATTGCAAGTATTATACAAATCGATATACAAAAATGATATAAGGTTTCTGTATTAAATACCAGTCTGAACTTACATGCACAATAAATGCTTTATATTCTGTCATTGGTAGTCTGCACATTAATATGAACAGTGAAATGAATGCTCAGATATGCTTTATTGATTTAAAGTGAAAATTTGATAATGTTCATCAGAGCTGCATTTCTAATCATTTACGTAAGTTTGAATATGGGGAAGGTCCCATGCTTTGGCTTACCAGTTATCTTTTCAATAGATTGGCAGCAGTTAAAATTGGTAATTCCCTTTCTGATATAATAATCATTCATTAGGGATTTTCATAATATTCTTTCCTTACTCCATTTCTGTCCTCACTATGTGTGTGCAGTACATTTGCAGCTTTTAATTGTGGCAATAGTTATTTGTTGCTGTGTTATTTGCAGATTACCTTCATATTCTCCACAGTTGTTTATTTCATAACAGCCCAACAGATTTTCATCAAACATGTGCCTTGTACCTGGCCTTACTTTTAGTATGCCTAAACACATATTGTGCTACCTGGATATTTGTATTGATGTGATTTGTGCCAGGAGCTCTCTTATGGCTGACCCCAGCAAGAAAAAAAAAAGGTCATTGATTTACGTAACTTGGGCTGACATCAAACCCAGCATTATCTTTTACATCTTATACATCCTGGCTCTTCCAGTTTAGGTCAGTTTGAAGTGACCTATAAAAACACATTACTGATTCCTGGGGATAAGGCTGTACTTAGTAAAACATTTTAGTTTGCATACTTAAATTTATTTGACCCATATTTCCTACTGAGCATGAAACCAATACAATAACAATTTCAATCAGCATGAAATAAAATATGTTGATGTATTCCCCCCCTTAGGAATTATGTTTAATTTCCTCGAATAAAGCTAGTTGCCTCCTGCTAATTTATTTACACGTATTCTTTTATTTGATGGTTACTGGCCATGGTTGGCAAATAAATTATGGACACATTACTATTTCCACCTGTAGTAATGCTGTTACTTAAAAGCTGCTGAAGGTCTTACCAGCATTCAGTATATTTGCTGTTGATACAACGACAGTCCCCAAAGACACTTATCATAACTGTATCTCTTTCAGGAGAAGTCACTGTACAATCAAATAACATTTTGCTTCCCATTTTTCTTCTTGTTTTTTTTTTCCAGCCAGAGTTTTCATTTGCTGTACTTGGAGTCCTACAATGCTCAGTGAAGGCCTTAAGCCAGTGCTCTGCATAACCTTAGTTCTTGAGTGAAGCGCCTTTACATAGCCACCATTATTAAAAGCTTTATTCTGTTCTTTTAGCTCTTTCTGACATTGTAAGGGAAGTGTGCTTAATGCAGACCTTCATCCCTTCTAAAATAATAATAAGTTATTGAAGATGTAAGAATATTATAAAGGCAACATGAATTTTTGACTCTAAGTTGAACATATTTTGAGAAGATTTTCAAGTTTTTTTCATGGCACTGTGGTCAGGGAACTGCAGTGTAAGATCTTTAATACTTCCTAATGCTATAAAAACAAAACGTGGCGCAAAATCAGAACCAAGTACCATTAAAACAAAAGACACTGCCTTTAGAACACCAGTTAGCAGAAATAAGTAGTCCATAGGTGTAATCCCAAATTCTTTAATAAATCGCAGCAAGTAAATCGCAACAGTTAACGGTTAAGTGTTTTGTGTTTTAGTGCTTACTAATTCTCTATTTCCTGGATGCATTACAAAGTCACAATACCTTGTTGTATTGGCACTTCTAGTAATTTCAAAAAAAATAACAAAAAAATAGAAGAAAGAATAACAACTTATTTTCAGGGTTTTCCTGAGTTAGACAGTGAAGTGTGTCAGAAACAGATGAAAATTATAAATAAGTAAGAAAAATATACCTTATTTTAAACTAAAGAATATATTGTTTTATGTTCAGTGAGTTGATGGAATCATTTTTATATAAATTCTATCTAGTATATAAGATCTTTGATAGGAATGTTTAATTGTTTTTGCTCTTCTCTCAATAACTAGTATTCAGTTGATGTCCTTCCATATCACTGTTTCAGTATTCTTTGTCAAGGAGAGCCCAATGTCTGGCCAGTATACCAAAGCCTTTAGTACTTACAGGTGCTGTACGTCACATGTACAATCTCGGCACAAGGTGTAGGGCATAAAGATGACATATGGATGCAGACATTCAGAGCTTCTTTGCTGACAATCCGAACAGCATTACTGAACGTCAGTTTGAACACCTTTCTGCTGTGTTGGTTACCAAGCCGTGTTTCAGATAAGTGCCCCATTAGGGCTTCTCCTTCTTTTTCTTTTTATTTAGTGCTGGTTGGGTTCATCTCATCTCAAAAGGGAAAATGTCAGAGTAAGAGACAGACTCCTCATAAAGACTATATGCAGTGTTCTGTCTGCCAGGCTTTTGTCCCTAAGACCCTATGTAGTCATCTCTCCTCTTTATCTATTTACCTTGAAAACCAATGTATTAAATTGTTGGCTCAAGGTCCTATGGTGGTGTCTTCCTGCCCTGAGAGTCAGCCATTAGCCAAGAAACTTAGGTCTGAAACAGCTGCTGAACAACCTCTTTGGAGATCTTCCTCAAGGCTAGTAAAAGTCCAAAGGGTCACCCAGTGGCTGCTTCGGATTCTTCTGCTGCAACCCAATCAGAGGCTGGCATGGATGTGACTTCTTGTATATCCTCAGAGACTTTAGAAATGCCTGTTACAAACATTGAGGGGAACCTCGGCTAATTATATCCAAGGGACCATGGGGGATTCCACAGATCTTAGTTAGGGAGGAGATAACTATTACACTTATTGTGTCACCAAGGGTCTGACCCTCCAAGGGTTTTTCAAGTAGATGTCCCACAAAAGAAAAAACAGAAAACCAAGCATATTTCCACTGTAGTTAAGGATTCCCAACATGAATAACAAGAGTTTACTCTGGGGTTACCTAATGCTTTATTGACTTTACAGCCTCCTCAAGGGGTGTCTGTGGCTGCCCCTTCCTGGTCTTCCACTCCTCAGATGAGGACCAGGATTCTGGGGAAGAGAACATGGCTTAATCATCTCAAAACACTTTTCCCTTGGACTATGGTTTGGAGGAAGAGGATTCTGTTAGTCCTGATTCCCCTTCAGAGGAAATCTCCTTTGGGGGCACTTTTACCCATATGAATGAATTCTTTAAATGGGATTGATATCAAGACTCTGATATTCAGGAAAGGTATAATGAGCTTGTCCAGATGGAGTCTCCCAAACCCTCTGCTGTTCTCCCAGTTTTGTCTGCCCTCCTGGATACCTTTTCAACAACTTGTGTCCCCAGCTTCTCAGCCCCCTGTTCTCAAGAAACCTGATAGATTTTACAAGGTACCTACTGAATGTAAATTTCTATATAAATGCCCTTCTGCTGATCCTTCTGCCATGTCTGTCTCTTTTGGCAAGCCCTCCAAGTTGTTGCCTCTACCAGGCTGCTTCCTTCAGACAAGGAAAGTAGAACATGGAGAGGCTGAGCAAAAAGGTTTATACTGCTGTCACTTTATCTTTTTCAGCCATTAACTACCAGACTCATATGACCAGGTACATTTTGGTCCTCCTTTTTAGGTTTCCCAAGTGGTTTTTGACTTTCATGATTCTGAAAGGAAAGCTTCTGCCCTTTCCCTGTTGGGCTCTGCCTCTCATTTTGCTGCAGTTCTATTAAATGCAGCAACTATGTAGCTGATTCCTCCTCCAGGGCTGCTGCCTTTGGCTGTCTTATGAGGCCTAACTCTTGGCTTTGTCTTTGGGCTTTGCCTGATGACATTAAGGCCAAACTTTTGGATGCTCCTTTCGATAATAAACATCTTTTTGATATTGCTGCTGAACTTTACTAAATCTCTTCAGTATAAGGGTAAAGCCTTGTAGGAGTTGAAATATATTTTTGTTTCTCCTATTCCCAAGTTTCAAAGGAATTACCCCTCCAAATCTGCTTTTGATTGCAGGCAGTTTCACCCTCTACACAAAGGGAAAAAAGGGTTCTAGATGTGTGCCTCCTGCTAAGTCTACTCAAATCTTACCTCCCAGAGACATGCTTTTCAGGATAAGCTGGGTTCTATTTGATAGTTTGCTTCCCCTTGCCCTCAACCAAGTTCCCTTATCCCTCTGTCTTTCTCTGTCTCTTCCAAATTGGTTAAGGATTACAAGAGACTCTTGGGTATATCCATTATCTTCCAAGGATATTTTATGGTTTGGAAATTCCTTTCTTCCTTTTTTGGCAACTTCCCTTTTTCCCAGGGGTGCTCCATTCTCTTTGGGTCCAGGGCACCATTCAAGCTGTGCCTTCTGCCCAGGTAGGGGGGGGGGGTTCATTCCAGAATGTTTTTGGTTCCCAGAAAGGAGGAAACTTGAAGACCAGTTCTGGACCTTTCCCAGATCAACACCTTTCTTAAGATTTCTTCCTTTTGAATGTTGTCTGTTCTGACTCTTTTTTTCCCCTTCTTCTACCTCAGGCCTTTCTGATCTCTCTGGATCTCAAGGATGCCTACCTTCATATCCCCATCCATCCCTTTTTCAGGAAATTTTTACATTTCTATGTTTTTTTCTTGCATTGTCAGTTCTTGGCTTTACCCTTTGGCCTCTCTACTGCACCAAGGATATTCTCCAAATGCCTCGCTCCTGTCATTGTTTTTTGCAGGATGAGAGGAATTCAGATCTTTCTCTATCTGGACAATCTGCTTTTTCATGCATCTTCCCCCAGTACTCTGCTTTTGGATTTCCAGTTTAATATTTCCCTATTGCAAAGTCTGGGGTTCACCATAAACTTTCAGAAATCATCTCTGACACCTTCTCAGGATCATATTTTCCTTGGTTGCAGACTTCAGACCTTCCCCATACTGCCACCTCTGTCTGCCCCCAGGGCCTTGTCTCTGTCTGCCTTTTTCCCACTCTCTTCTTCCTCGGGCTTTGACCAGAGAGTTTCTCTGGGTCCTCAGACTCATGGTTTCCACCATTCTCATGCTTCCTCTGGCCAGGCTCCACATGAAGACACTACAGTGGTACCTTAAGTCAGTGGGTCTCGAACACTGCCAGCCCCTGGACTTCCCAGTCCCCTTTCTTCCTTATTTCAGGATTGAGCTTCAGTGGTGGACTCAACAAGTTTCCCTCACCCTGGGGCTTCCTTTCCAGGCTGCAGTCCTGACTCAAGCACTCTTTACAGATGCGTCAGACAGGAAATGGAGGTGGCCTCCTTCTTCAGCTCTCTCAAGGTTCAGGGTCTCTAGTCTCTTCATCAGAGCACAGACCACATCCATATAAAGGAGACGAGGGTTCTGTTCTGAACTTTTCAGGCTTTGCATTTACTATTTCATCCTGAACCCCACAAAATTTTCACAGACAGTACCACAGTAATGTGGTATGTTAACAGGCAAGGGGGTACAATGTCCAATCTTCTTTGCAGACTAGCTCTTCGTGTCTGGAATCTAGCTGTAGCTGAGATCAGGTGACTATTCAGGCAGCTTGCATTTATTTCCCCAGACAACAATCTTGTGGCAGACTCTTTGAGCATGTCCAGCACAAAAGCTCATGAAGGAATATGTTCCTGGACATTGTCCATTGGTGGGGTATTCCTCAGGTAGATCTTTTTGCCTCCCCTCTGAACAGACAACTTCCTGTATTCTGTTCCAGAGACCCAGGTATTTTGTCTTGGAAACTGGATGCCCTGTCTTTTCCTTGGAAGGGGAAATTTCTGTATGCCCTCCCTTCCTGTACTACTATGAGTCTTGCACAAGATCTGGCAGGACTCTCCCAAAATCTTGCTAGTAACTCACTTTTGGCTCAGAGAGCACTGGTTCTCCATACTTTCTCACTTGGCCAGGGGCAATCACTACAAGTTACCTCACCAGTTGGATCTTCTTACACAAAACAAGGGGTCTCTTATCCATCCTCACTTGTCCATTCTTCAACTGGAACTATGGGCAGTAAGGTTCTGATCCCTTTTAGGCAACTTTTTAAAAAGGACATGTTTCAGGTCCTGCAGGTGGACAGCAAACCCATTACCAGAAAATCATATATGTCCAACTGGAAGTGCTTTTCTGTATAGTGCCTCTCACCATCAGTATCCCCTATCTGTGGAGGTTCTTTTAGTTCTTATTTGTCTGATCTGCTAAATGCTGGGTTAGCATATTCTTCAGTGAAAGCTGGCCTGTCAGCAGTTTCTGCTTGTCTGCCCCTGACTTCTCCTCTGGCTTCTAGATTTGAAGTCAAGCAATTTCTTAAAGTCGTCCTTCATATCACACCTCACAGGAAGCCAATTCTGCATTCTTGGGACTACAGTTTTGTACTTCTAAAATTAACTCATTCTCCTTTTCAGCCTGCTTCTTCAGCTTCCTTACAACAATGTACCTGGACGTCTGTTCTTTTCACCCTCACTTCAGCTAAGAGAGTGTCTAAACTTCAGGCTCTCGTGGCTGTTCCTCCTTTCTTAGTTTTTCACAGAGATAGGGTTTCTCTTAGTACTAATCCTTCTTTTATGCCCAAAATGGTCAGTGAGTTGTTCCTTAATCAGTCTATTCATCTTCCTTCTTTTTTTTTTCCCTTCTCTGCAGTTTGCTACTGAGAAGGTTCTTCACACCTTGGATTTGCATAAACAGCTCAGATACTGTTTGGATAATACTAAAGTTATTCACAAATCTGAGCAGCTTTTTGTTTCCTTTCATGGGTTTGGTAATTTCTAAGCAAACTATCTCTTCCAGGATTTTTAAGGCCATTTCTTTTTGTTATTCTTTTCATGGTAAATGTCTTTCTTTTTCAGTAAAGGCTTGTTCTACTAGGGTAGTTGCCTCCTCTGGTGCTTTTTTACAAGGGTCTGGATACCATTTCCATCACGGAGGCTGCTACTTGGTCTTGTGTTTATACTTTCACTAAGCACTACAAGTTGGATTTTATTTTCAGGGCCAGGGCAGGCTTTGCCAGGGCTATCCTGCAAGGGTTCATAGAGGGCTGGTCTATGCCTTCCACTTCCCAGGTTTCCTCTTAGGCTCTTGTACTCTCCCTTTGATAAAGAATACTGAAACAGTGATATGGAAGGGCATAGTACAGGTGTAAAATCTTACCATAACAGTATATGTCCTTCTCTTCATTGTTGCAGTATTCACTCCCTCCCTCCCTCCTGCCCACTCTGCTGTAACCTGTTCTTTCCTGCCCTCCTGGCTGAGGGGGCTATTCTCCTTTTTCTCCTTCTGGATGCACATGTTTTTCATTGTCCTTAGGGACATTTTGTTCTTCCTGGGCTTTTCCAGTTCTGAGTGTATGCATCTATATGTCACTTTTATGCTCTATGCCTTGCATGGGAAGTGTATGAGTGATGCATGTTGTCTATAAATACTAAAAGCTTTGGTATACAGACTGGACGTTGGGCTATCCTTTGCAGGAGATCCCTTTGGTAAAGTGGACATCTAGTGTTATGGTAAGATTTTATACAAATATACTTTTGCTGGCCATTTTAAACAATTAAATAACTTAAAAAAATAAGTAACATACTCATTTTAATTAGCAACTATAAGCTTTAAAATTAAAACAGAACAAAAGTACATACATCTCTCTCAGCAGGATGGAAGAATAGTAGCTTTACTATTACACTGATCTCTGAAGATCGAATTCTATAACAGTAAATCAGTAGCATTAAGCATCTGACAACAAATAGGAAGTGTATAGATCCTCTGTATCTCAGTCATGCAAAACCTCACTTACCTCTCAACAGTGCTTCTAAGTTTCAATTATTTTTTTGTTCTTTTTTGCAGCTCTTCTTCATTTTGACAGCTGACCTTAGGTTCATAGGTTCATAGTTATCTACTCGGCTTGTGACTACCAGGGCCTTTAAAGCCTAGCCATGAAATGCAACCCAATTATGTCCCTATGTATTGTGTGCATTTTTAGGAGGGGTATGTTAGGGAGTTTCTAGAAGTTATGAGTGGGTGTGTTAGTTTGGGCATTGCTGTCTGCCTTTATCTGTTAGAGACATGGAGGCCAGACCAGTGGCAAATTCCCATCTATTAGTCAAGGTTATGCTTAAATAGGGTTAGAGATGGAGTCTGGTTTATAGGCAAGTACTAGGCTAGCTGCTCTTGCAAGACATTTAAGCCTAACCAATTTATCATAGATGAGTATCAAACCCTGTACTTCATCTCTGTGAGGTAAATACCTTTAACTATTAAGCCAACTCCCAATCCCCATGGATGAACCTGTTCCATTGCATGAAATCCTCTGAGACACATATCTGTCTCACCAACATGTCTCATTTATAAAAATCCACAAAGAAATGGTGAAGTAACCAAGGCACAGAATGTCCTAGTTTAAACACAGTCCAAACATGAGTGAAACGTAGATAAAATCCAAGATAAATTTATTTACGTGGGTAAGCGCTTTCACGATACACATATCACTTCCTCAGACCTTCAAACAAACAGATCCTAACCAACTATACTTAAACAGTATTCAAACCAATCAAATCAAACCAATTAATACTTAAAGTAAAACCAGCCATTCTACAATATGTACAAAGTCATACTAGAAAACGCTTCACATATAAATACATATTAAACATTGTAACATAAAATGCATTGATTAAAAATATTTAAAATATATTTGATGTATATCTCTGTCATTCATTAAAATAATTTAATTTCATTTAAACAGCCTCCTATTCTTCAGAACTGGTTTAAGTGGTATTCTATCATTAAGGCCCTTTCCTTTATTAGCTCTTAATCTAATAATCCACCTAGTTTCAGAGGTTCCTTATATCACCGCCTCTCTCATTAGGAATAATTCTGTCAATAACTGAGAACATAAAAGTATGATCATTGCCCTCAGAGGACACATGTTTGGCTAACGCATTGGTGGCAACACCATTTCTAATATTTAATAAGTGTTCCCTAATCCTGAATCTTAGCTGTCTGTCAGTCTTGCCCACATAAAATGCAGAGCATTTCTGACAGACAGCCAAGTAAACCAAATGGTTTGTGTTACAATTAGCTGCTACACTAAAATCATATATTCGCTTGGTGTCTGGATGTATAAATATATTCTCATGATTTATATATGTGTATTGATTGCATCCACCACAAGGAACTGTCCCTTTTACTCCTAACATATCTTGTCCCTTATTATTGTTTGGATAGCATAACATCCTTTTCAAAGATTTCCTGTTCTTAAATATAAAACTTAGATTTTCCCCTACAACATGTTTGATTTCTGGATTCTGTGTGAGTATATTCCAGTTCTTTTTTATCACACTGGTTATTATATTCACATCGCTGGTAAAATAAGTAGAGAATCTAACAGATTCATTCTTATGTTGAACATAACCTGTTCTATCATTATTGGGCATTGAAAAATACGGCTTACCTATACTATCTCTCCATGAAGTAGATGCATCCAGGATTCCTGTGGTCATACTATCAGCATAACCCCTTTCATTGAATCTAAGTTTCAAGTCAGTTCTTTCTCAAATTCATCATCCCTAGGTGTTAGCCTTGAAGTCCTAAGGGTTTGCCCTTTCACTACATTCTTAATAAGTATGAGTATTAAGTGATATGTGTATCATGAAAGCGCTTACCCACCTAAATAAATTTATCTTGGATTTTATCTACGTTTCATTCATGTTTGGACTGTATTTAAACTAGGACATTCTGTGCCTTGGTTACTTCACCATTTCTTTGTGGATTTTTATGACTTTGTCCTTTGTGGATTTTTATGACTTTGTTGTACATTGGTGGAGTATTCATCCTAGCTGTTTCCTGTTTAGTGTTTTTTCAGATGTCTCATTTATGTCACAAGCAAAATTGAAATCCTTGTATCTAGTGATTCTGATTCTGTTTGTTTTGTGGATGTGCAATAGGTCCATCAGAGCTAGATCCGATGATGTCTTGTATTTCAGGCATAAATCTCCTGTCAGCAACCTGTAGGAGACAGAGTATAGAGACGGGGCTTTAAGGCAATCCAATAGGGCAATCTGTTTATGCCTTGGATTCTCCTGGTAAGGAACCTCTGAGGGTATTCCAGCTGCTGCATGTCTTTGGTCAGGTACATGCCAAAGGGGGTATTCTACTCAGTGATGGATCTGATAAGGGCTGAAAAAAAAAACAGTATATTTAGCTGTTGCCTATTTGTCTGTGTGCTTCTATCAGTGTACCTGTTAACACTCTAGACTCTCTTTTTTGATCATCTCTGATCATGACAATGCCTCCCTTATTTGACATTTTATATTGAAAATAGACATCTATGGAACCTTAATGTCTGAGCTTTTGCTCCCAACTCATCAAGTCAATCTATTTTTAACACATTTCTGCCTATTTGTAACAATTCCTATGCTTCCAGTAGACTTTTTGTAGAGCCTGGTGCCTATTTACCAAGAGTTGTGCTGCTATTTCAGTTATCTCAGTTCTTTTGTTATGTCATATGCTCTTGCAGCCTTTCCATTGTCTACTTTTGCTGAGTAGTCTGGCATTATCTTAATTTGTCTCTCTTTTGGGGCTGTTGGCTTGCTTCTCCTAGCACACATTAGGAGCTGTGCCTTCATGGGGTATGAATGAAACCTGAATAGCAAATGCTTTGGCTGCATTTTGGCCATGGATTCCTTCCAGTTCTGTGGATGCTGTCCACCTCCCATGATCTGACAGATTCATAAATTTTTCAGTGTACTTATAAAGAAGTCCTTGAGCTCTCATCTGATTCTCAACCTTATTTCTCATATTCTTATATTTGCCTTTTTAATCGTTCTCTTGCAAATCTGTTTTTATTTCATATTCTTTACTTCATCCGCCAGTATTTTTCCTTTCATGCAACATGTAAGCTATTCTAGTGTATTTCCTTCCTTTTCTTTGCTTCTTTGTTATTCTTTCTGGATTTTTTTCAATCTTTTGTTGGCAATTTTCTTTTATTTCCTTAAAAAACTCGCTCTCCTTGGAAACATTTTTGACCATCTGAAATATTTTCCTGGTATCATTCATCAAAATCTCTGCCTTTTGGCGGTCCATTATTTCTTCTAGTCAGATGACTGTAATCTGAATCCAATAGAGAAGCTAGAAACAAGTAAAATACAATAAAATGTGCTGAGAAAATGTGATAAACATGAAAAGCATGAGAAACATGCTGTTGAGAAGTTCCTCTTGTGGTGCTATTATACGCATAATAAAAAGAATTGTCTAGTGATTAATCAAGAGTATAGACATTGTGGAAAAATAATTACTTTTCCTGACAGGGAAAAATGAAAGAAACAGTTTTGCAAGATCATAAAATGAATTGTTTGTGGGCACAGTATGTGTTGAAAAAGTGCACATTGTGAGTATGCAAGAAATGGCATATAATTAGAATCTGGACAGAAAAGCTCAAAATTATTAATTGAACCAAGTTTCTAAACTAAGTACACATGCAGAGTATAAATAAATGTCTACTCATGCATTTGAAGCTCTAAATCTGAAAAGGAGAAAACTGAAGAACTATGTGTGTTAATTATAGCACTGGGGTTAGAAAGTGCTTAGTTATGGATATGTGAATTAGAAATGCAATATTCAGTTCCAACCAGTTGTACTAGAGGCTTCATTTATATGGAGTCATTTCACTAGTTAGAAACTTGGTATGATGAAAATAATTCATAGTGTTTAAATGCAGACTGATGGTTTACTTTGTGACTTTGAAGACTTGTTTACTGGTTTGGGCCATTTGCTAAGAGGTCATCACATTCAGTTATATCCTTTTGTTTTGCCAGCAGTGAGTGTTCCATGTGAGCTTCTAGTAGCCCTGAGTAGTAGAACTAGAAAGGTAAAATGGAGAAAGAGGTGTAATTAAGAAACATACTGATTCTACTGATCGGAGAAATAGCTTTGCTGTTATTGCAAAACCTGAAAAAAATTGTTTATATTAGATTTAAATAGCATTAATGCAGTTATAAATTTGGAACAGTATACAATGTTGTGCATTTGAAGAAATAGCTTCTGCTATACCAGGTACAGTATATTTTCTGTATGTGATGCTAACCGGGGAGGGATTTTAGCACATTTAAGCTTGATGAAGAGCTTTGGGGAGTGTGCATTTAATTCACATCTAAGAAGCTACAGCTATCTCATGTTTCCATTTGGTATTAGGTCAGTACTTAACGTTTATCAAGGAGCTGTTACATAAATGATCAACGGATTAAAGGTGTTATTAATATTACTGATGATATACTGGCATGGGTTGTCGCTGAAGAAGAACATAACAAAGCTAATTTGGTTACTGAATATATTAGGGCAGTACAATGTCAACATGATTAAATGTAAAATTAGAGTTGCAGTTTTGAGATACATTGACCATGTTTTACTTTTCAGAGGGCCCAGTACTCACTAAACTCAGAGCAGTAGCACAAATTTAGTCACCAGAGGATAAACAAATGTTTATGAGATTTATTTTGATGATTGCTCCAAATATATCAGAAAGAAGTTTGCTGCTGAGGAAAGTTTTGGGTCATGTGGAATGTATGAAGAACAAAAGAACAGTTATGAATTTCTTTAACAGGCAATGACAAAATTGTCAGCACTGAAATAAACCAGCTAAATTGCAAATGGATTTATTATAGAATGAAACTGATACAATGACTATAAAAGAAGATAAACAAATTGTCTGAGTCAAGAGCTTTTATTAACTGTTAGTAAATATATGCTCAGACATTAAAAGAACTACTAGTCATAGTATATAGTAAAACGTTTCATGAGTATATTTATAGGAAGCAAGTACTAATTGAAAATAATAAAAGTCAGTGAATAATATACTCAGAATGTTGTTTTTCAGGGTGCTCTCTGGGTGCCAAAGAATATTTTTTTAGTAGAAATATGATCTGATTATGAGCTATAAGCCTATAAAAGTGTCACATTTCACCAATATGCTGACCATTCATAATTGCCAAAGCAGCAGAAATCCCAATCTCTCCGAGCTACATGCTCTAGGGACCTAAACCTTGTCACCACAATAAACAGGACCCACTGGAGGGATAGATTCCTGTCCCAGAGACTTCCTATACTCTGGAGCAAGCTACCCATCTATGTCAAGCAAAGTTCTTCATAGCACCCTTAAAAGAAAAATCTTGATGAGTGGATGGGAAATAGGAAATACACCCCGGGGATCACTTCTGTGTCTCTGCTGGACAGTGGCACAGGAAAATAACTTACTTGGGTGGCGTAAGCTATGGAACCTTGCTGGCTAGGCTTACGTAGGCCCTTGGGCCGATAGCCTAGTACCTACCTATGAACCTATGACACAATTGTTTATGGGGAAAAGAAATGAACAGTTCAGAAATGAACAAAGAATGATCCAGAGATGCCAGTACCTAAATAAGTTACTATAAATGAATGACAAGAAGAGAACACTGCCATAAAGAAAAAAATATATAGTTAGATTTGCTGCATATAAAAATTACTATCTAAACCGATAAACTTCTATTACACAATCAATTATGGATAGAACTTTTGGCAAAAATGCAAGAGGTTGTGATGTATTATTTTAGCCAGGGATATCTGTGCTGCTTGAGAAAGAAGTGTACAACTATGCTGTATGTAATGCTTTTCTCAGCAGTAACCTTTGAGGAGTTGAAAAGTCATAATCAGGTTCATGTAGACCATGAAGTAAATTGGAACAGAGCTTATTAACATTAGAAAAGTGTATATTTCATATGTAGTGACCATTATTGAAATGTTTAAGCTGCTGTAAATTAATGAATGCTATGAACTGAGGTGTATAATCAGAGCACTGAAAGTGATATTCATAAAACAGGATATTCCAGATTTAATTGTATCAGATAATGCCAGCATGGAGTTGAAGGGCATTTTGAAGCAGTATGAATTTCAGTATGTTGTAACTAATCCCAGTTAAACAAAGGGCAGGTTGAGAGTACAGTATAGGTTTTAAAGAATTTCCTGAAGAAATCTTACAGTAATTGTTCTGCAGATTCTCTCTCACTATTATTGAAATAAAATTTCCATTAAGAGTTGTCAGTGTATTACTCACCTACTCTGTTATTTGGAGCTCTTAAGATAAAGAACAAATTACTATGTGTACTTATTTTTATATGTATACTTCTTTGCTGAATCCTGGAAAAGAATATCAGGTACAAGAGTGACTGTTAAATGGAATCATTCAAAGAAAAGACTCAAGGATGCTAAATATGCTAGACCTTCTTTTCAAATGGATGAAGGTGATAAGGTGACAATTCAATAGTGGTTTAGTGAGAAATAGCCAGAAGCAATTGTTTTGAAGAAATATGAGCACCTAAAGTCATTTGCTGTTCACATTTCAGATGAGAGAGAGAGAAGAAGAAGAAACAGGAAATGTGTTCATAACAGATGTATCTTATTCTGAGACAACATTGTCCATGATCTTTTCATAGGTGCTAAAGTATTCAAAAAGTGGCTAGAGAGATTAACAAAGAGATAACTCAGGGACATTTGGTGTCGAAGAGGGTATGCATGTGTGTGTGTGTGTGTGTGTGTGTGTGTGTGTGTGTGTGTGTGTGTGTGTGTGTGTGTGTGTGCGTGCGCACGCGCGTGTGTCTCTGTGTGTCTGTGTGCATGCGTGTGTGGGTGTGTGGGTGTGAGTGTGTGTATGAGAATGTATGTGTGCATGTTTATATATAGGTGGCAGGATGAAACTAAACTCCTTGAGTGTCTTTTGCCAGAAACACAAGACAATGCCGAACACGACAAAGATCACATTTGTCCATAGGAAATCACTGCTAGTGTATAATTTCTAAGCATGTGCCAGCAATGATTACTTTGCTTTGGGAGATGTCTCACTTATTCAGATTGGTTTGGCTATGGAGCTGGCATATATTCAGGGGGGCAGTGGGGGTGCCCCCCCACATTAAGAACTACCACAGCCTTGCCCCATCTGCAAAAACACTTCCAGTTTAATTTTTCTCCCTTTTGACTTTCAGGCATTAGTTTTGAGTATATTGTTTGCTTGATATTTTGACATTCAAGGATCTACAGTAGAACCATTGAAAGAGTCACCTGATAAAAAGGTCCTTAATATATCAGCATTGGCTATTAACACTACAGAAGTCATCATCTTTCCAAAGTTTTTTAAATTTGGAAGATTATATAGGCATACTCATAGTTCATGAACTGTACAGCAAGAACCAAAATGCAAGCTCTGAAATGAATACATTTAAAATGTAATTTAAAAATACATGCAGGGCATGTTACAATAAAGCTGTTTAGTAATGTCTTGTAAATTATGAATACTCCCTTTATTTACAAGAGACAGGGGTATATTTCCACAAATTTATGTTAGTGCTTTCATTCACTTCCACTTACATGAACGTCTTCAGACGTGTAAATGGAAGTGAACGAGTGTTAACATAAATTTGTGGAAGTGTACCCCTGCCTCTTGTGTATTTATTTTCCCTGTATTCACATAATGTTGCCACAGAAAAATCATATATTGAAGTAAAATCTGTACAAATTACAATGTGAAATTGTTTCAAAGACATATATCAATGTTTGAAGTAAAATTACAGCATGTATTTATATGCATGTATGTCCTTCTACCTGTTTCTGAAAAAAGTGAGATGTGATGTATATGCATATGTTTTTAAATATTTGGGGGTTTTTAGCCTTATTCATTGTATGTATGTATATCTAGTGATCTGGTTTCCGTTGCACAGTCCGAACATAAGGCTGGTAGAGTTAATGCTCTATGTATTTTCACTTACCAAAATTCTTCCCTGGAAAGCATTCTGAACAGGCTTCAGGGAATATAAACTGTTACTGCGAGTGCATTGTCATTTTTATTTTTGTCCTTTTCTGTATTTTTTTTTTTTATAAATACCAAGCGTTACACCCACTGGAGGTAGAGCATTGTTTGCTTTTTATATGTGTGCAATTCAGCACAAAAACAGGAGATTAGAATCCAGGAATATCACTTGTTCTTCAAGTCTGAGATTTACTTGATGACAAAAAATGACAAATGGAATGTAAAATAAGAGGAACAGTAGTCAAAGAAAGCAGAACTATGCTTTAATTCCTACAAAACTAAAATTCAA
This sequence comes from Protopterus annectens, assembly GCF_019279795.1. Lineage (NCBI taxonomy): Eukaryota > Metazoa > Chordata > Ceratodontiformes > Protopteridae > Protopterus > Protopterus annectens. The sequence goes on from NC_056737.1 coordinate 144,560,060, forward strand.
GTTATGACAATCAAATAGTGCAACTTAACACCAACACTACTAGCTATAGTTTTCACCCATGACAGGTTGTGCTTGAAAATGCATTTACACTGCAAAGCATACATGAAATACTCTATAAGCTGTGTATATGGGGAAGGATGATACTTAACAGTCTTATCTATTAGTACAGGAAATCCAAGTGCCAAATTAAAAAAATGGCAGTTATACTAACCAGGTCACATAGCATATCCCAAGAACAACGTGTATTTTACAATAAATTATTTAAGCAATAAATATGATTCCTGTGGTCACTTTCATCTAGAAATATGATGGAATTCTCCCATGTGTGGTAAGTTCTGTCTCCTGTCTAGACCATCTGGTATCATTGTCTTCTTTTCCTGCAAAGCTGAACAAAACAAACAAGTGATTTTTATTGAGTTATTGTACTGTTTCAGATGTTCCTTTATTAGTACCCAGTGAAAGTCATAATGTCAAACAAAGAACTTGGAAATTAATTAACAAAGACTTAGAGTCCTGCTTAGTCCACATTTGGTAACAAATACTGGCCACATATAATAACCCATTTCAAATAAGAACTACATGTGCATTCTTTCCATAACCTCAATTCACACAGAAATGTGGGTTATTTGAGGAAACTTGGCAAAACTTTATTAACTCTTTGACAATTAGAATTTATAAAAAAAGTTTTTTTTTAGGTGGCACACATTCATTTTGAATGCAACACCTGACTTATTAATATTCATTAATTCAAGTACCTTTAGAGAATTGAATGGAGAAAGCTGCATTTTGCTTCACTGTTTGTGAATGCCACATGAGAAGGAGCGACTGGTGTTTTGTTCAGAGTGCATAGTCCAGGTGCAGACTCCGTTAAACTCCATACAAAAGTACCATGAATGTGTTTCTGGAAAGAAAGCTGCTTTATAAACTCTAGGGACAAAAGGACAAATACATAGACAAACCCACACTGCAGTGTTATATTTCTAGCAATATTTCAGTTTTCTCTATGGGGTGTATTTCTTAACTTCTGAAGTTAAACTATATATTTTTTTTAGTTTATTTTATCCAACAACTTATCGGTCATATAAACCCTCATTTTAAGAGCCATGTAACTTGGACAATTGGACGGGGAACAGGAAATTCATCCATGGTTTGGCACCTATGTCTCTAGTGGACACAGCCTGTAAATGCTTCATCTCCCAGGCTCCTGCTTGTAAAAGTTTCACCTCCCAAGCCCCTGCTTACACTTATCAAGGGTGCCAGAACTTGTCAGAGATTTGGGATGCATGGCTAGGCTTAAAAAGCCCCTTGTGGTCATTAGCCTAGTAAACACCTGTGAACCTATGTCAAATTCAAATTATTTGCCTACTTTACTTTTATACTGAGCAAAACTGATTTTACTTGTACAGAATTGTGTCTGTGTGTGTGTTTATATATATATATATATATATATATATATATATATATATATATGTGTGTGTGTGTGTGTCTGTGTGTGTATCCCTTTCATTTGCTTTTTACTACCATACTCATACTGTTTCATGTTAACTTGATTGGATTGAATTTACTGAAAAGGGGATTTTTATTAGAAGTGGTTGGTCTTTCCTAGTTAATAAAGTTTAAATGAATTAAATAATTTAACAAAATGAGCACTTTCTTTTAGTTAGGCATGAGCCAATTTTGCTACTTGTATTCATACACCGATAAACCCATTTGTCCATTCCCATCAAAAGGAAAAAAAAGAACACAATCACATAATCAAATGCATGCCTCTTGCGAATCTGTTCTCTAATGACAATAGACTGCTCTCTGCTGAATCTTCATCACAAAAAGAATGCAAGCAGCATTTCATGGCTGAAGGTGATCCGTATATATATATATATATATATATATATATATATATATATATATATATATATATACAGAGAGAGAGATATGGCCTCAAGAGTTGAGCTTTGCTTTGAGCTGTATTCATGGATCATTTAGGGGTCTATAACTGGATATCTCATGGCAAGTTAATAGTGGATTAAGTAGCCTTATTTTCACTTGTCCTAGTCTGTCCCTCACAGACAATATCCTAATAAATCTGATTTAATGTTTAGCATACGTGTAGAAGTTAGGGCAACGGAGTAAGATACTGGAATATTATTGACCTGCTTCCTGTACCCAAGGATATAGAGTTTGATTCTTTCCACCTCTATTTGCCTATTGTGTGACTCTATGTATGTCACTCAACCAAACAGTCCTCCCAGGTTACTCCTGGAAAGAGACACTTGTGTCCAGAAGGCTAACTTAGTAAATAAATATATAAAAAAGTAAATACAAAAGCTTAATTACTATTAGCCATAGATCTACTTCTGTAATAGTACAGGAAAAAGATGAATCATGCTGTGTATTAATTATATGACTATCAAGGGTATCCTGTTTCACAGTTTATTTTTTAAATTGCCTGCACTCCACCTTTGTCATACAAACAATGGTAGAGATATGCAGCTATGTGAACAATGTGTTCATCTCTCATGACATCAGGCAACCAATCCTTTTCTAAATTGTCTTGATTTGTCCTGGGGGCAATCATCAGGCAGCCACAAAGAAGGCTTATTCATCATATCTCCCCACCAGACTTCCTTACCCTGTGCCTTTGCTAAGACCGCCATCTTGCCAATGGTCTGAGTGTTGGACTTTATCCCCTAAACCGGGGATAACATAATTAATGATGGATCCTTAATGCCCTAATTGTACTTAATTGCATGTGGAAAAGGTAAGTATTTGACAATTAACCTAATTGCTAATTATAGGAACTTTGGAATCACAGACGCTCGTACAAGGTTCTTGTACTGTCCTGCTGTTGTGTGTGTGTTTGTGACCTTACATATATTTCCAGCAGCTGCAGTGTCATTGCTGCTTGATGGACACACTTCTCTGGCCTCCTCACCAGCTGCAGTAACAACTTCCTTCCACTAGGTGTCTGTTTTGTGTTGGGTCATACTGCTTCTCTTTCCATGGTGGGTGAGCTAGCATTAGCTGCCACTCCTGTCTTCTCTGGCCATCTCTAATGCCAGGGCTGCTAATTCAACCTGGATGGTCTAGGTCAGAGTCTGGGCCTTATTTCTTTGCCACATACAATAAATATTTTGTGCATTATCTCTTCTTTGTATGCGGCATTCTTAGTGTCATATGGTCAATTTTCTCCATGCAGTATGACATCTTTTGCATAAAAGGTAAGCATACCATTACATCTTTGATGTGCTCCTTCTTACCTTTCTGTAAATGATGCCTAACTGCTCTTTTATCTGCCCATGCATGCTGACTGGAAGCTTCTAGACTGTCTTCTTTTTCTGCTTAGCACAAGTGATGTCATTCATTATATGAGTATATCATTAGGCGACTGGAAGTTTACTTTGTACTTCAGAAAATTTGATGTTAGAATGTAAGTGACAATAAGTGAGCTTGGGAAAAAGTATACCACAGTTTTAGGGACAGAAAATGCTTTTCATTGGTCTAACAGGACACTTACAATTACATAAATGGATCTAGTCTGAAAGGCTGAGACTAAACCCAATGTACTGAAATTCATGTTGTCACATTTGAACTTCTAGGAACAATACAAATGTGACAGAAATACAGATTCATCTTAATGTATAATTTATGGATTAGAAATTTGCATATATAAATTACTGAATGCAGTACAGATTGTAAAAAAAGTTTAAAATGCATTCATAAAGATATGAAGTGATGTACATGTTTGTAGATAAATAACTTAAGAAGGACAAAGTTAGCAGGATGAACATCAAGCATCATCTCTTGATTAGTACCAAGTGTCTCACAAAGCTAACCGTAAGAAGAAAAATAATCATACCTTCATACCTTTCAACCTTTTAGAGCAAGAAATCTGGAGAAAGCCATAAATAAAAGTGGGACAAAGGCCCAAAAATAGGGACAATTTTTAAATACTGCTCTTTCAAACTTGTAAGTTTGATAGAATAACAGGTTTTGCATTAGCATTAATTTTCTGAAGGGTTTGAAGTCTGAAACTCAAATATTTGTCATTATTTTCTAACTTTAATCTTTGATGATTTGCCACTAATTTGCCAGAGAACCACAATTTTATGAAAAACAAACTAAAAATATGAGGTAAAAATCTGGACATTCTGTGAAAATCTGTACAGTTGAGAGGTATAGGTTCATAGGTTGGTACTAGGCTATCGGCCCTAGGGCCTATACAAGCCTAGCCATAACAATTCCCTGGATATTTCTTCTCACAATATTTACTTCCCTGGACCCCTGTCTAGCAGGGCGACTGACGTGATCCCCGGGGTGAATTTCCTATCTCCCATCCAATCGTCAAGGTTCCTTTTGAAGAGGGCCATGGAGGTGCTCTGCTTGACACACATGGCAGTCTATTCCAGAGTATGGGGAGTCTCTGGGTCAGGAACCTATCCCTCCAGCATGTTTTGTTCATTGTGATGACAAGGTTTAGATCCCTGAAGTGTGTGGCTCTGAGAGATTGGGATTTCTTTAAGTGGAGCATGTCCAACAGCTCAGGGTTTGACATGGCTTTGTATGTTAAGCAGAGATCAACTCTGAGTAGACGATATGCCACAGAGTATAGCTGGAGTTTTTTTAGATGGTCAGCATAGGGCATCTGCTTTAGGCCTGTGATTTTTTAGTGAGGTATTTCTGCGGCCTTTCCAGCTGTTGCAGATATCTTGTGAGGTACATACCAAATGGGGCGTTGTACTCTATAAAGGGTCTAATAAGCGATGAGTACAGTGGGACAATGACCTCCTTTTTTCTGGATGAAAGGCCTTTAGTGATGAGGTGTGCCACATAGAAGGATTTCCTGACTGTTGTGGCGATGTGGTTATCAAAGGTGAGACCACCTTCCACCTGTGTCCCTAAGTCTCTCATCACACTTTCAGTGTTTAGTGTACTGCCACCTATGTGGTAATTCATGGGTACATGTTTTTTCCCAATGGGGATAACTATACATTTCTTGGCATTAAGCTTGAGTCCATGGCTCTGGCACCAAGCATCTGTTTCTGTAAGGCTTGGGGATTCAATAATGGCTCCTAGTTTGCAGTCATCTGCAAACTTTGTTAGCCAGAGTCCCTTAGTGTTGGCCTGTACTTCAGAGAAGTAGATGCCAAACAAGAGCGTTCACAGGACTGAACCCTGAGGTACTCCACTTGTCTGGAGCTGGATTTGGAGTCAGCTACTTTTACAGTCTGGGTTCTGTCAGTAAGCCAGTTGGCAACCCATCGAGTGACATAGGGATTTATGCCCAGCTTAGTAAGTTTATCTATGGTTCCAGAGTGGGGGATGGTGTAGAAGGCCTTGGTGAGGTCCAGATAGGCTGTACTGCCTTACCCTTGTCCACAGCTCTGGAGACTGATTCGAAGAAGTCAATCAGGTTCAGGAGACAAGATCGTCCCTTCGCGAACCCAAACTGGGTGGGGTCCAGTGTTTGAAGGTTGCCAATGTCTTTGTTTATAAGTTTCATGATAATGCATCCCATGCCCTTGCAGATCAGGCTCATCAGACTGATGGGACGGTAGTTCCCAGGATCCAAGGTGGATCCCCCCTTGTGGAGTGGGATAACTGTATCTGTGCACCACTCCGTGGGCACGAAGCCTGAGGTGAGGCTATGATTAAACATGACACTTAGGTGAGGTGCCAGTTTATTTTGTAGTTCATGTAGTACATAGCCCGGGATGTCATCTGGTCCCATGGATGCTGTATTTTTAGCTTTGGAGAGTGCAGTTTCTACCTGTGTGGCTGTGATTACTTGAATTTGGCAATCTTTTGGTATTGAGATGGACCATTTAGGGGGTGAGAGAGGGTGAAGTTGGCACAAAATCGATCTGCCAGGATATTGGCAATATCCTTGGGATCAGTATATTTAATGCCATTCTGTTGTAGCTTAGAGCAGATGTGAGCATTGCCATTTAGATTCTTGACATAACTGTAGAATGCCTTGTGGTTGTCTTTGGAATCTTTGGCAATTTTATTTTAGTAACTAGCTTTGGAGGATTTTATGAGGGATCTCAGCTTCTTACTGAGGCTGGTAAGGGAGTTTTTCACATCCTGGGATTTTCCTCTTTTCTGCAACAGTTTCTTCCTTCTGTTGTATAGTTTGTTTATGGCAGGGGACCACCAGATTGTCTTCCTTTTCTTGGAGGAAAGCGTCTTGGTTCTATTTGGGATGGCACGATTCATGCATGAGTGGATGTGCTCGTACAATGCCTTAGTGTAGGACTCAGCAGTCAAACTTTCAGCTCCCATCTGCATGGGTGTCATGAAGTTTGTCACTTCTGACTTGAGTAGCATGAAGTTGCTTTGAAGAAGTTTTTTACGGAGGTTTCCTTACTGGGGGGGGGGGGTGGAGGTTGGATGTGGATGTCAAGGGTGATTTGCTTATGGTCAGACCTGACCAATGAGGGGATGACCACTGGTGTGGAGCATCTATCTCCCATGTTGGTAATGACCAGGTCTAGGATGTTGGAGCCCCTGGTGGGACAATGGATTAGATGATCCAGGGCATTGGAATTTATGAATTCTAAGAACCATTGGGAAAAGGTGTTGGTGCCTGAGTAGTTTTCCCAGTTAATGGCAGGGTAGTTGAAATCACCCAGATCAGTATTAGGGTGTTTGGTTGTATCTTAATATTTTCCAGTATGTTTAGAAAGGTGTAGTGAGAATCTTGGGGCATGGTGGGGGATCTGTAGCAAGCTACAATTTGGATTGCAGTCTTACCTAGTGTTAGTTGCACCTGGAGAATTTCAGATGCATTGTGTTGGGCAACTAACCTGGAGGTGTGAATATCCTTGGTGAATATCCACCTTTAGTTTTTCAGTCTTGGTTTGGTGGCCGAAAAGTGTGGTAAGAGTTGTAGCCTGGTATTGCAGGGGTGCTTTCTGGAGCCTTAAATCAGGTCTCAGTGACTGCACAGATATCGATGTTCTCCATTTTTATGAGTGCCTCGAGAGAGTGCATTTTGAGGTTTAGACTTCTAACATTGAGTAGCATTACCTTCAGATTTTGCATGCTTGTATCTGTTACAGTGGTGGTTTTGTCCTTTGAACCTTGCCTAAAAAAGGCACTATAGGGTTGGCAAGAGCTTTAGCCAGTAACCTGAATCCCAGGGGTGACAGGTGCAGATCATCTCTGGCTAAGCATCATGGTTTGTCGATCATGTCAACCCAGGCAGACAGATACTAGATCCCTTTTGAATGACACCAGAAGCTTAGCCAATTGTTGAAGTCAATCATTTTGTCCTTATACTGTGGTATCATTTTGGGTGAAGGCAAGTCATACCTGCCTGGGCCACATGATCTGAGAGCTCTTTTCATGTAGTCCAGGGAGGTACGTCTTAAGTCATTCACTCCAACATGGACAATGACAGAGTCGTATTTGCAATGCAATCTCTACTCCTTTTGTCTGATTCTTGTCCTCCCTGAAGTCCCCTTTATTTACACATGGTAACAGAATAATTTCTATGGTAACAGACTGAGATGCCACAACAGTAAATTATGACTTCTGAGATGGGAAAAAACAGATGAACTCTAAAGGACAAAGAATGACTTTTTGGAAGCTTTTTTAAAACAAGTATTTGTCAGTAGTAAATTTATAGTTACTATTTCAGTTGTACTGATGGCATGAGAAAAAACTGAACATAGCTGCAAAATACAAAATATTAAGAAATGCTAATAAATATTTGTGCTTTAGAAGGCTACATTTGCTGTAAGAAATAGGCTCACAGAGCTATAGCATCTTTCAGCAGTTTGTGGGAAAAGTTTCAATGTGCTCTTTATATCTATATAAGCACACATTTAATTTGGTATGCATTAACGGAAGGATACTTTATACAGTGACTACAAAGATTTTCTTGTCAAACTGTAAAAAGTCTTTTTACTGAATGATTGTTAAAAAAGATAACTGGTATACTCCTGTCAAAGTCTTAAGAAATGGATATATTGTCAGTTGTAAGTAAAATTGCAGAAATGTCAGTTATAGGGATATGTTCATTAAACTAAATACAGAGTAATAGTTGGGTAGATGTGACTAGTTAATTGACAGATATTCAGAAACACTCACCTTAGGTACCCCACTAGATAATCTGTCCACTGCCATTGTGCATTTCATTCCCAAAGGGGAGAACTCATTTGAATGAGGACCACAACAGTGAAAGCAGGACTGTTTTGTGACCTGGAACTGGAATAGTAAAATAACATTGGGCAGGTGGCCTGCTGCCTTCATGTGGAAGATGGGAACTTTGCACCTGTAGTACATTTAAATTATCTTTTGCCTGTGTATCCAGATGGCAGATATGCCCCTGAAATTTTTGCCATTGCAGATAAGGTCATTAACAGAATGACCTATACTCCAAAATGATGATTTCACAGCAATTCTCTCCAGTCATGCTTCAAAATAACCAGAAAAATACCACAGGCAGCCGAAGGTCAATCTTGCACAAATAAAATCAACGAAACAAAAATCAAGGTGACCACCATGGCTAAAAACACGTGCTTTAATCCAATGAATACATAAAGACGTACAATGAAGGCCTAAAAGGAAAGAGTAGCATTTCCAAACTATAAGTGCTTCTTCAGATCTGCTCCTTCAAGAAAATCAGTCTAATTTAACGAGACCAACAGTCAATAATTAATTAACAATTCCATTAAGTACGGAAGAAGTAATTAGGGACCTGGGGTCCCGTGTTGATAGCGATCTCTCATTTGACAACCACGTGGCCAAAGTGGTTAGAAAAACATTTTATATAACCCACCTAATCATGAAGGGATCCACATCTAGATCAGGGGAGGTCATCGTGCCTCTTTACTCATTCCTCATCAGGCCCATAATTGAGTACAATGCCCCTTTTGGGATGTACCTTACCAGACACCTGCAGCAACTGGAAAGACCCCAAAAGTACCTCACCAAGAGGATCAAAGGGCTCAAACAGATGCCATATGCTGCCCGGTTAAAGAAACTCCAGCTCTACTCAGTGGCATACCGCCGGCTCAGAGGCGATCTGTGCCTGACGTATAAAGCCATGTCCAACCCGGAATTAATGGACATGCTGCACCTCAGAAAATCCAAATCCCATCGAGCTACGCTCGAGACTTGAACCTCAGCACTGAAATAAATAGGACATGCTGGAGGGACAGATTCATAACACAGAGGCTCCCTTCACTCTGGAATAAAATCCCAGTCCAGGTTAGGCAGAGTCCCTCATTGACTCTCTTCAAGAGGAATCTTGATGAGTGGATGGGAGATCGTAGGTTTACCCTGGGTATCACTTCTGTGTCACTGTTAGACAGAGGCACAGTATACTAACCTCGAAAAAGGGCATAGCAAAATTAATTTAAAATGGGTGGTGAAAGCCAAACACACTCTGGCTAGGCTTATAAATGCCCTAGGGCAGATAGCCTAGTATGAACCTATGAACCTATGAACCTAATAGAGCAGGCTTTAAAGGTACAACCCCATTTAAAACGCATTTTTAGCTGTGGTAACCACCTTGATTTTTATTTCAGTCATGTTTCAAGGAATGGAAAAGTAATTGACATCTGCACTTGAAAAGTGCTCCTGGTTCACTGAAGAGTATTACAAGATTTAACTATTTTGTGATTTACATAATAATATATTGAAAAATATATTATTATGTAAATCACAAAATCACGAATATATTAAAAATGAAAAGCTGTAAATGAGTGTTTGCATTATTAATATATTAAAAATGAAAAGTTGTAAATGAGTGTTTGCATTATTATATTTCTAAGAAACTGTAGTATTATGGGATGTGAGAGTAAGGCTTCAATGGAGCATCATCTTTATATCTCTGTGTCCTGTGTATCCCTAGGTGTTAAGCCTCCAGTCTAGGTATGCAGAATTTGTATTTGGAGCCAGAACATGTTCCAAACTAAATAGATTCTCTTGATTTTGGTAGTTATAGTCACATTGGGGAGAGTCTCAGAATAGTCGCTAAGAATTCCACCTCACAAAGTATGATGATGTTAATAGTTGCTGTACAAAAAACATGTTCAGGAATAGAATTCTGCAAAGACAGTAGAACATTTGTCAGGTGTGGTATATGTAGAAAATGTTCAGAACTAGCCATGGAATGGACCTATGATAAAAGGCTCAATGAAAAACAACAAATCGGGAAGGTTTAAAGTAATGTATTTCCTTCATTATTTCAGAGGTCAGTCCAGAAGAGCCAGACATGTCCTTGCATCTAATAAAATAAACTAATGCAGAACTGAGCAATTCTGCTTTACTGAAACTAGGATGCTAAGCTCTCCATAGATCAAAAAAAATGTCAGTAGAAGTGGAGCCCTCTGCAATTCCCAGTATTTGTATACCAACTCAGAAAATGTAACACTTCAGGGAAGTTATATGTAATTTGGGAAGAGTAAGGGGATTCATGATGACAGATATTACACAACATCTGAATGAACTCAACCTCAAGCTCCATGGCACAAAACAGATAATACACAGATGTATGACAGTGTCAAGGCTTTCAGATGTAAACTTTCCCTGTGGGCAGAACAACTGATGGATGGTAACCTAGTTCATTTATCAGCCTTGCAGTCACTCGGAACAGTAAAAAAACTGTTCTTGACAGAATATTCCGATGTGGTCAGCAAATTGCCAGCAGAATTTGACCATCGGTTTCAGGATTTTGAGGCACTAGAACCCCTGTTTGCCATCTTTACTATGCCTTTTTCTGTTGTTGTTGACAATGTAAAGAATTCCAGATGGAGTTATTGTAGCTTCAATATGGTAGTGTTCTGAAACAGAAGTATATAGATGTTGGCATTCCAGATTTTTATAAGCACATGAGTTGAGATAAGTTTCCAAAGCTTTTCTCTATGGCTGCTCAAATCCTTGAGATGTTTGGCAGTACATATGTTTGTGAACAGTTTTTTTCATCTATGAAGCTCACCAAATCCATTTTCTGGTCAAGGTTGACTGATGAACACTTGACTGCTATCTTGCGAGTGGCTGCTTCACGTGATATAAAGCCTAATATTGATGTCCTGGTCGCTGCAAAACATTGTCAGCTAAGCAGTCAAAATGAAGAAATGCAATAATTTTCATACAACAAATAATTTGTCATAGAGCTTAGTTGCAATTGCTAGAATATTTGAAACTAATAATAGTATTATAATAATAGTGTTGGTCTGTTGCTTCAAACCAAATTTTTTTGTAACTTACTTTTTTGCTAATTTAAAAAAAAAAGTATACTTTGTGGATGGCTTGGACTTGCGCCCCCCCCCCAAAAAAAAAAAATCCTTAGGGCTATTTGCGGCTCTCATGCTCCTTTGAGTTTGAGACCCCTACTCTATAGCAAGTGTGCATGTATAGCATTTCAGTGGTATGATAAACAGAGCCTGTTGTGGCTCAGGCAGACATCTGTAAACCAAAGTACAGTACCTATTGGATGAAACAAATAGCTGCTGAGCACAGTTATCTGTAGATACAGATCCACAGCCTGTAATAAATAAATAATGAACAAGACTTTTTGTGGGAACAAAAAAAAAAAAAGGAAAAGAAAACAAGCCAGCCTGTGAGTCTTTCCTGAAAAACAGAATGTTGTATATTAAAGTGTTCCCATATCAGTGCTGAGATGCCTGCATTAACCTGTATATCATTGCTTATCCAAGCACCTACGAACTTAGGTATACAGACACACATGATTTCTGTACCACCCATCTACTTTGTGCATTCCTGGCACAAAACTGAGGAATTTCATTTTCTTTCATTGGATGAAGATTGCTATTTCCTGTCGAAGTGCAAAGAATCTTTTCAGCACACTGCCCCTACGTAGCCATCTGACTTTGGTGTGACAGAATAATTCTCCATATTTGGTATCAAGGCTGGATAGAAAGTCACTAAACTGGTGGTGATTTAGACCTCTTGCACATATAAAGTTAATCACCTTAACAACGACATCCATGACTTCCTTCATTTGGAGACTTTTTCCACACAATGCTACCTGGTGCAGAATGCAGTGAATTGCAATTCAGGTGTCAGCGATACCAGCACTGTTGAGCTTTGATTTCAGTAACCCAACAACACCAACTTTTTCAGAACACATTGAGGGTGTGCCATTAGTCACTACCGAAACAAACTTATCCCATGGCAATTCCGACTTTTCGATACATTTTTCAAGTTCACCAAATATGCCACATCCCGTGGTTGTGCCTTTCAAAGGCAACAGGCCTAGTAATTCTTCCATAACATTCAAGTCCCTGTCCACACCTCGAATGTACACAGTGCAGTTTGCGGTATCTGTTATGCCAATGCTCTCATCAAGGGCAACTGAGAAAGCTTCAAACTGTTTTCCAGCTGCAAGTAGCTGCTGGTGTACATTACTGACCAATTCAGTAATTCTGCTGCCAACTGTATTTGCAGACAAACTTATACCTTCAAACAATTTCTTGTCTGGGCAAAGAATTTCGCTTGCTTTTATGAAGCAGTTTTCAATGAACTGGTCTTTAATGAATGGACGGGACAACTTTGCGATCATTTCACTGATAACAAAGCTTGCTTGTACTGAATCTTCACTCATTTTGTTAAGGTTTTTGAAGATGTTTCGCTGCTTGGCAACAGCCGATTTTAATTGATGAACTTTCTCTTCCCTCATTTTGCCTGTAGTCACATCATATTCATTACCATGCACAGTTTCATAATGTCTCCACACATCGTATTGCTTTGGAACGGAAACAGATTGATAGCAGATAAGGCATTTGATTTGACTATTCAACTCAGTGAAAAAATATAATTTTTACCACTTCTCTTGGAAAATATGCTTTTCATCTAAAATCTTTCATTTCTTGGATGACAACATCGCTGATACTCACTTATAATGCTAGTCTGCAGTAAACAAACACAAAACAAATCATAAGTTTCAAAATTTTCTAATACTGAAACAAGTACTTCCTTAGTAACAGATGATGACAGCAAATTATAAACAAATATTCTCTCTCTCTCTCTCTCTCTCTCTCTCTCTCTCTCTCTCTCTCTCTCTCTCTCTCTCTCTCTCTCTCTCAGTTACGTTCCTGCAACAAAATAACCTCCAAATACTTTCTAATTTTTTATTGATATTACAAACTTTTGTTAGGCTCACATACACACACACATACACACAATGATCTTTGGGTAATTAACCCACACTATCCTGAGCACCCTAAGACAGCCACCTAAACCACCAGGAACAAAGATATCCAGCAGCTGTTGCAGACTGCAGAGATACCAAGTCAGACATTCTTGGTAATCAAATGTCAATAAATAAGTTAATAAACTCCTATCCAATAGATTTCAGATAGCTGTGCCCATTTTATTCCATCACTTACACATTTGTGAATCCTGGGTTGCACAAGGCGATATCAGTTATGTAGGGTTCTCTATACCTGGAGTCTTCTAGATAAGCAAGAGTTTATGACACAACAACTCCAGGACTTGGTTCATATTCCTGAATTGGGTGCTTTCTTGTAATTCACAGTCCACTATCCATGCTGTCCACACATCCCTTGCTAAATGTGATGCTTCACATTTCATATCTGAGTTGCAATCCATGAACTTGCCCACAGCCATCCCATCAGTAGATTGTCAAAGTATGCTGAAGCACTTCATTGACACACACAGTAATTATTTCCCCCAGCAACCCCTTCAGTAGTTTGCCCAAGCATGCACAACCACCAAAATTAAACACTTCCCCGACCAATCCCTTCATCAGCATGTCTAAGTATGCAGAAGCACCAAAATGAAACATTTCTCCATTGATCCCTTCAGCAGTATATTCAGATATGCACAAGCACCGGAAAGAAAATCTCCCCCCCCAGCAATCCCTTCATCAGCATGTCTAAGTATGCACAAATACTAAAATGCAACATTTTATTTTGCCCAACGATCACTTCAGATGTTTGTTCAAGCATGCACAAGCATCAGAATAAAACACTCCCCCACCAGTCCCTTGTTCAGCATGTCTAAGTAGGCACAAGCACTAAAATGACACATTTTATTTTGCCTAGTAATCACTTCAGCAGTTTGTCAAGTATGCACAAGCACTAAAATGAAATATTTCCCCACTGATTTGTTCAGATAAGCACTAGCACCAAAAGGAAACACTTTCTCCACCATCCCTTCAGCAACATGTGTAAGTATGCACAAGCACAACTGCAATGAGAAAATACAATAATTTGTCCATGCGTGCACAAGCCAAGCACCCCACCGATCCTGTCATCGACCAGTATACACAAACACATTTCCCCACTGATCCTTCAGCAGTATCTGGCCATCTCAAAGTCAGAGAGTAGGTATAATACAGAAAATCCAGATGCTTGCAACTTGCAGCACAGGGTGCAATAATAATTACCTCAGAAACACTCCACATACACTGTTTGAGCCTCAGCCTGTTGTAAATGGATGATTGCTAAAGACCTCTTTATGGCAGCTCCACTCCTCTATGGACAGAAAGTAGATACCAGTTGACCAAATGCACCTAATTCAAGAGAGAGATGCAATTGGAGGAGGAAAAAACACCTGACTGCAACCTTCAATTGCATCTCCAATGTATTAGGCACGTTTGGCGACAGGATTTGCTGATGGGACACAGCACAGGAAGTACTGCATGATGTATGTCATACTGGGAAAAATATATATATAGCCAGACAACCAGATCCACAATAAGTAATCATGGGCTGCAGAAAACTACTTTGTGGGCCGCATGTTTGATACCCCAGCTATAGAGTGTGTTTAGTTAAAACTAGGACCTTGTTCCCTGCTGGCCAAGTTTCATTACTAAGTTCTTTGACTGTACATTGCACTATGCTTGTTCAACAGAATGTATATACACATTGTATTTCTGTGTAATTAGTCTGAACTTCTCTCTTACTGCTTACATTTCTGTATTTTTTTCTTGTGAAATGTTTTGTATTTCACTCGGGCTGAGCCTGAAATAAGTCAGTATTGATCAGTGCACTACCCCGGTAAACAAATATATATAAATAAATAAAGTGGGTTGTGGTGTCTGAATACCTATACCATTAGTGGTGAATACTAAACCATCAGTGGTCATGATTCTGCAGCCCCCTAAGCTGCTGAATGTGCAGTATGCTTGGAGATGTGATTTTGTAGTTCATCTATACAGGCCTTAGTCTGTCTGCAGAAAATAAAAAGATGTTCCATTATATGTTATGAATGAGCCTTCACTCTGGTGAACTGTGAAAGGTAGTTAGTGAATCATCAGACATCCTACAGCTTAAAGTATATGTGTTTGGTCACGATAAGGGCAAAGTTCCTCTGCATTGGGGGGAGAGTATGAAAGCTTAAACTTCCACCTAATATCTGTCTGACCTTTGCATTACTGATGTAGTAAATCATCCTACAAATGATATGATGTTCATCTAGTATAGCAGGGAGTATAGCGAGATAGTATGAGCGGTAGATATTATAAGGTTATCAGGTCACTTAAAAACCACTCATGGTACAATAAATCAACATATGGAAATAGCACCGAATAGCTTATTTTGGTTATTGAAGGACTATATGACAACAGGGAAACACTTGCACTTTGTAAACAAAAATCCGGATATAAAAGCATGGTCTTTTTTCATATTCCCAATAGCATATACAGAAAATAATATTATAACTCAGGACTCAGTAGCAGTTAAAATACTTAGTAAGAATGGTCTAATTTACTGGCATCAGTTGATAAACACTAATAAAGTACTTATGATAGAGCAAATTATTAGTGAGTTCAGCCTTGAAAATAACATGTGGTTAACACTGCAGGGATTAAGTCAAACAGTTTTAAACCAACAGGCAATAATGCAGAAGTCTGTTAGGGAAAAGGTTCCTAAGTTCATAGAGCAGTTAATCACGCTGATGGAGTTTTCTACAAATGGGAAAGGAATTTTATCAGTATTGTACAAATTAGTTAAAGAAACAAGAGTTCATAATAAACAAAATATATGGAAATACTATGAAACAGTTAATGGTAAAATGCCAGACGATAAAGATAAAAAACTAATTCTTACTTCTCCAAAACTAACATCTTTATCACTATATTGGGAACTTTTCATGTGGCAATTTATACACAGAGCATGCTTAACACCACACAAATTAGAACTAATATATAATAAAGAAAACAGATGGAGATGTAAATCACAATCAATAGCCAAATGGCAACACATGTTCTATGAATGCCATTTACTTAAACAATATTGGGATAGTATTAACTACTTGTTAATTTCCAACTTACAAAATCTCTAGTTTTGTTGAATACACCTGTGCCGTCTTGTGTTCCAAAATATGTAATTGTATGGACTCTCCTTGCTATTGCAAGGAAAAATATTACACAGAACTGGAAAGCTGTAACTCTTCAAGAACATGGTTTTATCAGTCTCGCAGTTGGAATTTAAAACAATCAAGAAAAGAACAGAACGACCTACTTCCTTAAGCATTGCCTGGCTGAAAGTAAATCAAGTGCTGGAAACAGAAGACTGTTATAAATTATAATCTTATTCAAGGATACATTCAAGATAGCAAAGTTTTTCAAGTATAGACATCCTATGTAAATAGTTGTTTTTATAATGTTTGTTTTTGGAATTGTTTCTACACTTTAAACTTTGACTATGTAATATATTTCTTTGAGATATATATATATATATATATATATATATATATATATATATATATATATATATATATATATATACTGTATATATGTTTATGTTTCTGAAAATCAATAAAAATGTATTCAATAAAAAAAGAAAGTACTTGCAATGTTACTTTATTTTCACTGTGAGAAGCAGTTGCTTTATATGAATATTATAACAGATTTAAATGCAGTGCAGCAGGACTGAAATCTATGATCTCCTCAGCGAAATTTAGCGATTATTTGTGATTCAGATGTTACATTGTTCAATGAAAGCCACTTAAATAAATCAAAACTTGCAAAGGTTGACACATAAAGACTGACATTCACAAAATCATCAGCTCAGTGCACATGCTCTGAGCATAACCTTGGAGCATACAAAATCTCACAGTGTTTTTTTGCAGGGGTCAAGTCTCCCTGTGCCCACCACATCTCCAGATAATTCTATTTAATAGCTCCAAAATTGCACAATCCACAATTCCAGAGGTGGGGGCATATTCCCCAACTAAGGGGATTATCAGTCTCACACACTCATTGACCGTCTGTTGTGTTGAGAAAACAGATATCTTAAGCACGTCTCTATATACGTGTGTGTGTGTTTGTGTGTGTGTGTGTGTGTGTGTGTGTGTGTGTGTGTGTGTGTGTGTGTGTGTGTGTGTGTGTATGTGTATGTGTGTGTGTGCATTTAAGAACATGTAATTTAGGAGTATAAACATGGCAATATGAAGTATTTTATTAGGGAATGAGTTTAATGATAAACAATGAAGCTGCAAGTCATGAAATCAAGTTCCTTCAACTTACAGTATCTGACATTTCCTGTATCACACAAATCAGACCATTCCATATTACATTTATCAATATTTTAATATTTTTTAGTGTGCATAACTGTTTTATTTTCATTTCAGAGGGAAACTTTACATTATTTTTGTAGGTTGTGTATTGAATAGGGCTTTACAGTGCTGTAGATTTTTATGAATGCCTGTCTCATAGGTTGTTTTCTACACTGGTTCTGAAGTAAAAACTATGGGCAGGATTCACGAAGGCTTGCATGGAGTGTAAGAGATGTGCAACACTCCATGCAAGCCTCGCGATCCAGGAACAGCCCTAAACTCCGTGTAAGAGACCAGCTAAAATGTCTCTTACACGGACTGGGCGTGGACATGCTAAATACCTCACTTGCAGCCGAAAGGTATGCAAATGAGGTATATTAGCGATCCACGAAGCAGAAACCAGTCCGTGTAAGAGACGTTTTAACTGCAGAAATGTACTCAGTTGACAACTGAGTACATTTCTGCAAATTCCACAACGGAGCCATGTCAGCTCCAAAAAAAGGGTGCATATGACTCAGGCAGCATGCCAATGGCCAAATATGTGGCCATTAGCAATATAACCCGATGCCAAAATATTAACGGGCTGCGCTGTATAAAATCATAAAAAAGATGGTTATAAACCCACAAATGTGGGTTTCATGCAATACATGGAATGACAATGCAGGGACCAGCAGACCAAAAACAACATGGCCACCGTATAGTGGTTGCTAAGGGGGGAAGCTGAGTCTAAGACATGTAACTAAGCATTAGTAGGCAATCTCATGTAAATAAGGGTTAGGATACTGAATCCCACAGTCGCATAGCAAATGAGCACAGTCTGAGTAGTGTAAGAGATACATAAGGGGGAGGAATAGAGTAGGAGATAGGTGACATCACAGGGGGGAATGGTAGAAAGAAATGCAGTTCATTGGAGGTCAGTGTAACATGACAGATGACAGACACAGATCATGGAAAGAGGTGTGCCACTAGATAAGTCATGGAAAGTCAAGAAATGGAAGGTGTACACTGTTACTTACACCAACGTTTCTTGCTGGGCATGCATGCGCACGTGTGCGCGCCATGAAGCGCAAGTAGGGCAGTGTGCGCGCGTGTAAGGCAGACTGAGCATGTGGGAGCATGTTGGGAGATGTTTAACACTGTTTGTGCTGGTATGCGCGCGTGTAGGGCAGGCTGAGCATGTAGGAGCCTGTTGGCAGACGTGTAACACTGTTTGCGCTAGTATGCACGTGTGCAGGGCAGGCTGAGTATGTTGGAGGCTGTTGGCAGATGTGTAACAGTGTTTGCGTGGGTGTACGCGCGTTTTAACCCGAATAAGCAGATTCTGAACTGTGTAAGCATGTGTGCGCGCGTGTAAGCCACTGTGAGCATGTTTCTGATGGTATGCACGTTGCTCCCCCCTGAGGAAACAGAAAGGAAAAAGGAAGCAACAGAATTAATAGGAAGCTAGCAGAGATAACTGCTGAAGCTAGCAGGTGAAAACAATTAGAAGCAGGCAATCACACAGGCAGAATAGTAGCCCAGCCCAGCACTTAAAACTCTGCAAACAGTAGTGCAGGATGTTTCTCTTAAGAGACACTGCAAGACAGGAGTAAGCTAATAGAAGTGAAAACTGAAAAAGCTTCACTCAGAGCAGAAATGTTAGGGGCTGCCATAGCTGTCATAATGAGACATAGGCGACTTGCTAAGGGTGGTGACAATGCAGATGGTGCCAGACAACCCACAGTGAGGAGACGGAGAAGAGTGTACAGGCCCAGGGTCACCTACCATGGGTTACATGAGCTGGAGATAGTAGAGCACTATAGAGTGGACAGAGAGCTCCTGCAGCAAATTGTTGAGCTGTGCAGGCCACGCCTCACACACAGAACCAACAGAGGGGAACCCATCCCAGTGGAAACCAAGGTATGTGTTGGCCTAAGAATACTAGCAACAGGTACCTTCCAGAGACCAACTGGCGATATGATGGGGATATCACAGGCATCAGCCTCCAGGGTACTGCACCAGTTCCTGGATGCCATGTCAGCACATGTCGGTGATCATGTATATTTCCCCAATGCCCGTGAGGTATTGGCCAGCAATATGCGTCTCTTCCAGCAAATAGCGGAATAACCTGAGGTAGTGGGTGCAATAGACTGCACGCACATACGCATCAAAGCACCAGCCGGTGAGTGGGGTAGGGCCTACATTAACCGCAAGGGCTTCCCCTCCATCAACTGCCAGGTCATGTGTGATGCCCAGGGCATAATAATGAATGTGTGTGCTGGCTGCCCTGGGAGTTACCACAATTCCCACATCTGGCATTTGGCGCAGCTGTACCAGACATCTGCTAATGGGGACATCCCACACGGACACCTAGTGGGGGATGCAGGTTATGCACTGGAGCTGTGGCTGATGACACCCATCAGAAATGCACACACACCTGAACAGGAATGCCATAATGAGGCACATGCACAAACACGTAATGTAATAGAGCGTGTGTTTGGGCTGCTCAAGTCACGGTTCCGGTGTCTGGACACATCTGGTGGACCCTTGCAGTACACACCAACTACATGTACCCAAATTGTCATGGTATGTGCTATGCTACATAATATGATCTTGTGAAAACAGCTGCAGCAGGACCAGCATAGGGCCGGGCCAAACAGCCCTCCACCATTGCCAAGGCCATCACAGGCAGAGCGTGACTCGGAGGAGGAACATCCTGAGCTTGCCCCAGTAGGCAGAAGGAGGCGTGCCCAGTATGCCCCAGCCTTGGCAAAGAGGCAATGCATAGCACATACACTGGCTCAGTAGAAGCCCTGGGAATGATACCCCCTCTGACTCACTCAAATAATAACATGGATGCCTAAAATGACATTACCTGCTCACAAACATGTACAGGGAAGTGTAATATGCGCATCCGACAGAGGCAGCCCTGCAGCACCACCTGAGGCATGAATGCCATGTGTTAAGTAATGTAACACCATGTATTATATGCACACATGAGCACCCTGACTAACATCCACCCTCACCAAGCATGAAGCCACAAAATGACGATGGGATGATCAAGTGCAATAACTGGCTGAAGTAATGCAGTTAGTCAAAGAGGAGCCAATGTGTTTCAGGCTGGGAAGACATGCAGAGCATGACATGATGCACCACCTGCTAGGGGTGGCGTGCACCTATCATTCCATGCCCCATGGATACTGGCAAAGGCTGTCAGTACCCACAGCATGCCCTGAATAGGTAAGTCTCAAAACACAAACACACCTTCATAGGTTCTACAAGGCATAGGAACCTAGATGTAATGCTACCCAATGACAGATGTCTAAACAGCAAGATGTGTGCAGTGTAAACACACACAGTATGGAGAATGTAGATAACAGTCCTGTAATAGAGAACTAGGTCAAGGCTCACATCAGCACCCTAACACTACCAGGTCACACCTCATACTGTGCCATACAGCCGCAAAACATGGAACAAGCTACAAAAGGAGGGTGACTAGCAAGAAATGGCAAGGATAACCACAACCCCATGTTGGTACCACAACAAGAAGCAGCATGGATTAGCCATGGTCAAATACCAATGGCTAAAACCGCCTCCCAGTATATAGCCTGCTGCAGACTACTGTCCTAATACCAGGAACTGCACCTGGCCTATGTTGGAATACATTAATATATCAAGCCCCCCAAACCACATTATATTGCTTGACTGAAAATACCCAGACATACACCAGGAGCATTATACTAGCACCAACACAGTAGGAGAAAAATTTCCCAGAATCCATAAACCAAAATGCCCAGGAACAACGTACCACTCCCGCAAGAGGGTTAAGCATACTGGATGTGATAATCAGCAACATGTGTACTGGATGGCAAGATGAGAAGTGTACCCCTCATTGTTAAGACCAGACCATAGAGTAATCACACTGGATATACACATCCTGACCCCAGTCCCTGGCCAGAATACCACAGTGAAAAACATGTGTAAAGCATAGGTTGCAGCCCTCAAAACCGATGTTGAATCCACAAAAGGCCCTGTGCAAGTGCAGAATATGGGACACACCACAGAACATGTTATACAGGCATTCCATGAACACAGCCAGGAATGCTTGGAGTATGCAATCACAAATAACAACAACACACAATGCCATACATGCAGGCATCTGGCATGCTGGACTCCAGCCATTACCAAACCATGCAAGAGAATTAGGAAGCTACCACATGATAGAGCAAACATAAAAAGGGAAGTAATCACTGACCAGTAGTATGGCAATAACATATGTCCACACATACAATCCACTAAGTCCAGCCACAACAAGTAGAATCTGTGAATCCAGAGGCAATGTGACACCAGTCCCAAGTACACAGACAACCACAACACCCCTCAATAAATACAAATATATGTGATAGATGCATCCATGTATCCAAACCAGAGGTTGAGCTCCACCAACTCAGTACTGTCAAAACTAGTCAGGAGGAGAAGGTAACCACATACACCACAAACCCAGTCCCACATAGACCTACCACAACTGTAAACCAAACACATAAACAAAGACAAATATTCCCGGAGGCCTTAATTACAAACACACCACACCAACAGAAGTGTCCAAAGCAGATCGCAAGCAACCACAGCCTTCAAACATAGCACATGCAACAAATAGTATGCAAAGCTGGTGTGCCAAACAGTCACAGGCCAGAAGGAGAAACAACATGCTTGATACAGTCGTAATAGGTGTCTGTATAGGAAGACACACTGCTGTCCCACTCACCAGACTGAACAAGGGAAAGGGTAGAGTAAGCTGCCTGTAGGCTGCCACAAAATGCCACATAACACAAGTACGCAGGTCACCCCAAAGCAAGCAGAAATATGATGCACTCAATGTCCATGCTGGTGTGAATTACCTGAGATGTACCTCCCTGGTCAACATGAAAAGAGACATGGATGGTCCCTCTGAGTATGTACCCCAGGCCGGTATGACACTGGCTGTGTGCAGCATCCAACCCTCACCAAGAATGATGCCACAGTACAAACACAGAATGCTCATGTTTAACAGCTGGCACAGTTACAGCTGTCAGTCCAAGAGGGTCTAATGTCTGTCTGCTTGAGATGTCAAGCATGACAAGCCATGCTGCTGTTCCAGGGATGGCTTGCACCTGTTACCCGTGTGCGTCTGGATACTGGATAAGGCCTTTGCCACCTCCATAGAACCGTATATAGGCAAGGCCAAAAAGACTACCCACCACCCTAGAAAACATAAGTGGTAGGAAACATAAGGGTAATGCTGACCAATGCCAGATGTGTAAACTGCAATATGCATGCCCTGAGGCACTTCCCATTATGGAGAACATCGATGTCTGTGCAGTGACAGAAGCCTGCTGCAAGCCTAGTGATAGCACACCAGCACTACTAGGTTATACCACATATCATGTGTTATGGCCCCAACACCTGCACCAAAACATCAAAGGAGGGGGAGTATCCATATGCAGCACAGACACCCATATGGCCAGGTAACTGACAATGCACAAAGCAGCGGAGACCACCCATGTGCACATAACTGTAGTCAAAACTGCTGTACAGTCTGTAGCATGCGACAGACCACACTCTCACACACAAGAACTCCACTCAGACATCCTGAAGACACTGGACAGTATGAATGTCCCACCAAATACCAGACAAGGTACACACAAATTACCACATAGGTGTCAAACCATTATGTATGCAAGGAGTAATCAGGGACCTAGGGACACAGGTCGACATTAATCTGTCATGTGACACTCACAATGCCAATGTGGCTATGAAGATTGTCGATATTGGACACCGTATCATGAAAGGATTCACATCAGCATCAACAGAGGTCACTGTGCTGCTGTACTGTTCCCTTATCAGACCCATAATCTAGTACAATGACTCATATGGGATGTACCATACGTGACACCTGCAGCGGTTCGGAAGACCTCATAGCTACCCCACCAACAGGATAAAGGGTGTGAAATATATGTCATATGCTGCCTGGCTGTAGACACCCCAGCTGACTGCAGTCACATACTGCCTACACAGAGGCATTGTATGTCTGTTGTACAAGGCCATGTCCAACACAGGAGTAATGGACATGCTCCACCACAGGAAATCAAAGCCATTGGAGCTGTGAGAGTCACAGATGTCAGCCTCAACACATAATGAAATAAGATGTGCTGGAGGGACAGATACATAACCCAGAGGCTCCCCACACCCAGAAACAGGATCCCAATCCATGGTAGGCAGAGCCCCTCACTGACACCCCTCAACAGGAATACTGCCAAGTGGATGGATGACCGTACATGTGTACTGGGGGTCCTCACTGTGTCACGACCAGACAGAGGCACAGTGAAGAACTTCATAAATGCCCATAATTGAACATAGCAAGGGGTGGCGAAAGACACACACACTCTGGCTAGGCTTACTAATGGCCTAGGGTGTATAGCCTAGTATGAACCCATGAACCTATGAAGATACTAAACGTACAGGACACTAAGTATAATCACAAGGGTTACCCAACTGATGGTAGAAACCATGTTGGGCATCCACAGATATGCTCCGAATCACACAGATATTACAAACAACATACCAAACACACACACATATTGCTAACATACAACCTGTCAGGTGCAGTGCAAACACCCCCCCCCCCAGAGTGCAAAATACCTATCCCAGCAGACTGATGGTCCCCTGACATTGCAGATGCTGAGGTAACAGCCATCATCTGCAAAGCAGAACACACAGCAGCAAAGGTATGTGATGGTGTCCTGTGCTGAGGCCAACATGGACTCCAAGAATAATGGAATGCCAAATCACACTACTGCCCAATGTCAGCCTTACCACAGGATATGTACCCAAAGAGCAGTGTACAACAACAGTGGTCCATCACAACAAAGGTGTTGCCTGAATGGATACTCCAAACTATCACCCCAGGATCCTGACAAGCTTGTTCTGCACAGCTATGGAAAGGATCAGTATGTACCGCAGACAGAAGGCTATTGTGGACCTACTGATACTGGACCCTACACAGTGTGGCTGTCATAACTGCAGAACCTGCCCCTAAACATGTCTGACCCATTTGAAGCAGTCATTAAGGTCATTGATGAGGGCAATGTGGTCCACACAGTGTAGCTGGACCATGCACATGCTTCTAGACAATGCCGTACGAGTTCAGTATGGATATGTTCACCAGCTTAAATATATACCCCTATGTCAGTAGAGGGGTTGCAAACCAGACCAAGGACAGAACTGACATGGTCAGACATGCCGCATCCATGTCAGACTACAAAGCAGATATGAGTGGCATCCCACAAGGCCTGGTCTTGGCCCCCCCACCCCCATTCTGTATATATGTCCCATAGGTATAGGCCAACATGGAAGGACTGTGACTGAACATGTATGCAGAGGAGTACAAACAGCCCACCATATCCGACCCCCAGCTGACGCAAGCAACCCACAAAAGGGCCACCTACAAACAGACAACTGTAGCCATAGCCATGTCAGCAAGCTAATTGCAGAACTGTGTATAGACAACCACCGTGGATATACAGTAATTGCCCACAAATTACCACACAGATGTTAACCCATGAGGTACCTAACATGTAATGTGAGACCTGGGTACAAAAGGTGATAGATATCCTGCACTGGACAAACATGTGGCTGTAGTGTTCACAGAAACATATACTATATACCCACCCAAACATGACGGTTGGCAGATGTAGATAAGGGGAACTCACTGTGGCTCTGCAGTCATCCTCCATCAGCGTCACAAGTGACTACAATAGCCCCTGTGGGATATACCGCAGCAGACACCTCCATCAACTGTAAAGTCCACAAAAGTACCCCACCAGGAGTAGCAAAGAGCATGAACAGATGCCATGTGTTGCCTGAGTAAACAAACTGCAGCCCCACACACCGCCATACTTCCCAGCTACAGGAAAGCTGTGCCTGATGTATGAAGCCATGTCCAACCTGGAATGAATGAACATGTTGCACCTTGTACAATCTGAATGTCAGTGAGCTATGCACATGAGAGACCTGAACCCCAACACTGACATACATAGGACAAGCTCTACAGAATGATCCATAACACAGAAGGCACCCCCACTCTTCAGTAAACTCCTGGTACAGGTCAGCCAGAGAGTCACATATCGACACCCCTCAAGAGGAATCCTGATGAGTGGATGGGAGATGGTAGGCTAACCCTGGGTATCACTGTTAGGTCAGAGGTAGACGGAGGCACAGTATACTAACCCTGACATATGTCATGGCAAACTCCAGTTACAATGTGTGTCGAAGGACAAACACACCCTGTGACTAGCATTAGAAATGGCCTAGGGAACATTGCTAGTGTTTGCCAATGTCCACCCTTGTTGTGGAATACACTAGCAATGTTGGACGAGCCTGGTGTAGGTAGTCCATATCTGAACATATTGCAACATGGTCATATGTGCACAACTGGCCCCTACACAGTCTGTTGTGCTCACTATGAAGATGTCAAGCAGTCATAGGACTAAAGCCCAGGATACTGTCCACCACAGTGAAAGTACTGAACCAGTACACTATACGGTACTACAGTGTTAGGTCATTATGAAAGTATGTTGAGAACTGTCTGCAAAGTATCCCATGCAATCCCTGCAGGCACAGTATAATCCCTGTTGTGGCAGACACGAAGCAGTTGGCCAGTTAGTACACAACATGACACCCAACACACAACCATAAACGTGAGATATTGTTGAAGTTCACACACACCCAAATATGTGGTGGACTTCAGAGTGCAACATATGGAAAGCTCACACTGGGCATGCTCGCACACTTTGATAAATGAGGCATATGTCAGACAACATGCCATGGAAAGGCTGAACTGGGCATGCTCACACACTTAGGCCATATCTCCGTTTAGCAGTTGGCCACACATATCTGGTATTTGTACGTGTCAGTCCAGGAACCAACCACAACACAGCAATCAGCCCAGTGCACACAGTAAATGACTACAGAGACATAAGTGATATAGCGGATCGCCGTCATATGCAAACAACTTCCACAGATACACAAGTTGGTCATAGGAACAGGGAATGCTATGGCAATAAAGACCTGCAAACAGTAGAACAGCACAACAACTATTGTGCATCCGACAATTGAACATATGGGTGTAGAGGTCAATACTAGGCTTGTTGCCCTAGGGAATGACAGCTCAGCCAGAGTGTGCTTGGCATCTGCATCCCCAGGACAGTAGGCTACTGTGCCACTGTAAAGTAGGTCACAGAAGGCAACATGTGAGGCTAGTGAGTTGTGCCTCTGTCAAGCAGGGGCACCGTGGTGGTCCCAGGGATTGAATGTGCTAAGCCACAGCCATGTTGCCGGTGTGTGCTGTGAGAGGGTTGCTGAGGATCTCTGACAGTAGGTGTCCATCAATAACAGACTGAGGGGAGCCCTATCTGCATTCTCTGGACGATTCCACTGTCAACACTGTGTTGTAATGAGTATGTGTGAATGAAGTGCCGTGCCGGAACTGTTCACAGATGTCCTCCCTCTGTGGGCTACAGCTCTGCAATGTATTAGGTTACTCTGTATGTTGTACAGCGCATATATGACTGGTGTACAGCTGACAGGTGTCTTGTTGTGGAGCAGTCATGGGTATATGTGGGATAGCATGACCAATGCAAACCGTACACATGCTCATAGAATGCAATTGTCAAGGATTATGCTGAGTGGCCAGTATAGTCCCCCAGCATGGGTCCTCTGAAGTCGTCCACCCCAGTCTACACAAGTGTAGAGTCTGCTTGTGCTAAATACAGTTTGTGTGCAGTGACAACCTTGCCTGGGGGTGGAGATGGGATATGGATGTCCAGGCAAAGGTGGGTATGGTCAGATATCAACAATGGTGGTCTACCTCTGGTGTGGAACAGTGAGTACCCACATTGCAGATGGACAGGTGCAATATGTATTCCCCCATGTGGCTGTGGTGTGTGGTTCTGCCATAGCACATGGACCCACAAATTGTAGTGGCTGTAGCGTAAAGTGGTAGAGGCCTGAGTAGTTCTCACACACAATATGCCTGTACCTAATGTTAACAACTGGAATGGTGTATGTGAACACCTGCATATCCTGGCACTGTTCCCAGGAAAGCTAAGTGTGTGTCCTGGATGTGGGTGTGGTGTTCTGGACTGGTTGTGTTGTGTGTTACAGGTCCTGTGGTCCCAAAGCATGGTATAGAACATAACCTGCCAGTGCGATGTGCATATCTGACCCTGACGTAGGTGGCTGCAAAT
Organism: Protopterus annectens; assembly: GCF_019279795.1. Classification (NCBI taxonomy): domain Eukaryota; kingdom Metazoa; phylum Chordata; order Ceratodontiformes; family Protopteridae; genus Protopterus; species Protopterus annectens. The sequence continues at coordinate 144,587,818 of NC_056737.1, forward strand.
GCATATATATGCTATCCCCCACCTGACAGGTAGTACTACATGTACATACCTCTGTAGAAATAAAGATGTCAGCACCCTATAAATACTACAGGTGCAAAACAGATGCCCAGTAATTCGGATAGTGCGCTCTGCTAATGCGTCTCCCTCAAGTGTCATAATATAGTTAGGTAGGGGTTAGAATCCTGCAAATGCTCAGTGTGTGTGTGGGTGGGTGGGTAAGTGGGGTTTGTGTGTGTGAAAGGCTGTGAGAGGGAAATGTCCCTTTTGGCAACTGGGAAAACACACTACAGGATGCACATTCCCCTTTCTAAACACTGATGATGTCAGCACCCTATAAGTACAGCAGGAGAAGGGAAATCTCCCAGTAATGCGAATAGCGTGCTCCGCTAATGCATCCGTCTTGAGAGTCATAACATAGTTAAGTAGGGGTTTGAATCCTGTACATGCTCAGTGTGTGTGGAGGGGAGTACTGTGTGTTCAAGACTGTTTGAAAGAAGTATCCCTTTTGCCAACTGGGAAAACACACTACAGGATGCACATTCCCCTTTCTAAACACTGATGATGTCAGCACCCTATAAGTACAGCAGGAGAAGAGAAACCTCCCAGTAATGCATATAGCGTGCTCCAGTAATGCGAATAGTGTGCTCCGCTAATGTGTCTGTCTCGAGTGTCATAACATAGTTAGGTAGGGGTTTGAATCCTGTACATGCTCAGTGTGTGTGGAGGGGGTTAGTGTGTGTTCAAGACTGTTTGAAAAAAGTATCCCTTTTGCCAACTAGGAGAATACACTACAGGATGCACATTCCCCTGTCTAAGCACGGATGATGTCAGCACCCTATAAGTACAGCAGGAGAAGGGAAACCTCCCAGTAATGCGAATAGTGTGCTCCGCTAATGCATCCGTCTCGAGTGTCATAACATAGTTAGGTAGGGGTTTGAATCCTATACATGCTCAGTGTGTGTGGAGGGGGTTAGTGTGTGTTCAAGACTGTTTGAAAGAAGTATCCCTTTTGCCAACTAGGAGAATGCACTACAGGATGCACATTCCCCTTTCTAAACACTGATGATGTCAGCACCCTATAAGTGCAGCAGGAGAAGGGAATCCTCCCAGTAATGCGAATAGCGCGCTCTGCTAATGCATCCGTCTTAAGTGTCATAACATAGTTGGGTAGGGGTTTGAATTATGTACATGCTCAGTGTGTGTAGAGGGGGTTAGTGTGTGTTCAAGACTGTTTGAAAGAAGTATCCCTTTTGCCAACTAGGAGAATACACTACAGGATGCACATTCCCCTATCTAAGCACGGATGATGTCAGCACCCTATAAGTACAGCAGGAGAAGAGAGACCGCCCAGTAATGCGAATAGCGTGCTCTGCTCATGCATCCGTCTTGAGTATCATAACATAGGTAGGTAGTGGTTTGAATCTTGCAAGTGTGTGTGTTTGGATGAGGGGGGTTAGTGTGTGTGCAATTTTGTGTGAGGGAAATGTCCCTTTTGGCAACTGGGAGAACACACTACAGGATGCACATTCCCCTTTCTAAACACAGATGATGTCAGCACCCTATAAGTACAGCAGGAGAAGGGAAGCTTCCCAGTGATGTGAATAGCGCAGTCCGCTAATGCATCCGACTCGAGTGTCATAGCATAATTAGGTAGTGGTTTGAATCCTGCAAATGGCACGTGTGTGTGTTTGGATGAGGGGGGTTAGTGTGTGTGCAATTTTGTGTGAGGGAAATGTGTCTTTTGGCAACTGGGAGAACACACTACAGGATGCACATTCCCCTTTCTAAACACTGATGATGTCAGCACCCTATAAGTACAGCAGGAGAAGGGAAGCCTCCCAGTAATGCGAATAGCGCACTCTACTAATGCGTCTCTACTGAGTGTCGTAATATAGTTAAGTAGGAGTTTGAAACCTGTAAATGGCATTTGGATGTGGGGACTCTGTGTGTGTGCAATTCTGTATAAAAACATGTGCTTTTTTGAAATCAGGGGATCACACTACATGATGCACATTACCCTTTCCAAACAGTGATGATGACAGCACTCTATACATACAGCTTGAGAAGAAACATCTGCTAGTACTCAGAATAGCGCAACCTGCTACAGCGTCACTTTCAAGTGCTATAGCATATTTAGGTAGGGGTTTGAAACCTGCGAGTGTGTGTGTGTTTGGATGTGGGGAGTTTGTGTGTGTGCATTTCCGTATGAAAAACATGTTAGTTTTGGCAATCAGGAGATCACACTACCTGATGCACATTACCCTTTCAAAATACTGATGTTGTCAGCACCCTATAAGTACAGCCAGAGAAGAGGAACTATCTAGTAATCCGAATAGTGCGCTTCACTAATGCGTCTCTCTCACGTGTCGTGACTTAGTTAGGTAGGGGGATGAATCCGGCAAGTGTGCTCGTGTGTGTGTGGGGGTAGTAGGGTGTGTGTAAATGCAAGTGTGAGAGAACAGATCCTTTTGGCAAATACTACAATACACCAGATGCTGCATATTCCCCCAGTAAACACAGGGGATGTCACCACACTATCAGCACAGCCAAACAGGGCTAGTTGGCTAGTAATGCCAATAGTGCGCTCTGCTACTGTGTCTATTACCATTGTCAGAGTACAGATAGCTATGTTTTGGTAACCTACAACTGCCACGTGTGGTTGCATCACACAGTATGACCTTGTGTGGGTCTTTGTACATAACAATGCATGCCATTGCCTAAACCAGCAATGGCATTGCACACATGATGTATGTGTGTGACACATACACATAAATACTTGTGACCTGCAGTAGTTACCATGTCTGACACATGCCTCGAGTGGATAAATGGTATTTGCAATGTATACCAATATGACTGTGTCTTACTGTGCAGGGTCCACACACGGTATGTGTCTATACAGTGTGGGTGTATATGGTAAAATACCTACAGCAGGGGATACACATCTGGTCTGGGCCATATAGTGTACATGTAGTCGATGTACAGGTGCTGCATGTTCCCACCTGTTGTGGTAGTGGTAACATGTCATTCCACTGCAATTCAGTGACCACATGCTGTGAACCCTTCAACTAGTGTGTTGTAGCTACAGTAATGCTCATGCACAATGTTTGGCTGGATGCAGTCCAGCCATATAAACACAGTTCTTGAGACTGTCATATTGCCAGTGTTGTTATGGAGGATAGGTGGTCTTCCTGTGTATGGGAGGGTTGTGTGTGCCAGGCTATGAACCAGATGGCAGTCCGACACACTGTTAGCTGCACATGATTAGGCCCTGATGCTTTGTGCTGTGCCAACAACCTGGAGGTGTGTGTATCTGTGGTACCTTGGGATACCACCCCCCTGTCCATGTGTGTTACATGTGTAGGGGATGACAGGCATGGTATGGGGCATAACCTGTCAGTGATGGGTAACACCTGTGAGCCATGAATCAGGAATCTGGTACTGCACAGACATTGCAGTTCACTGTGCTGAGGACAGTGTCCGGTGCATGCATCTTCCGGTGTACACTGCTGTTGTTGTGTAGCAGCACTGTTAGTGTCCTAACCTGTGTGATACCCATGGAGGTGGCTATGTAAATCATGTCTTGCAGCATAAGGCAGTATGTGTGTACCAAGGAGCTTTGCCATTATACATCGGGCCATGGGTGTCACGTGCAAGATGACCCTTGCACATCATTGTGGCTTCCCTAGCATGTAAGCACACGTTGACAGCCAGCGGATACCCTATGAATGACATTGGAGACTGAGCATAATGTAGACATACAACACCCTTCCCACATATAGTGGTAGCATACCTGGTGAGGGTATGTTGGCAACCAAGATCAGGCTCATACTGGCCTGTGCCACATGCTGAGAGATCCATTCTATGTTCCCTATCATGTAGTCCAGGGAGGTATGTCTCAGGTCAGCCATACTGGCATGGTCAATGAGTGAGTCATATGTGTCCATGCCTCTGACTGACCTGAATGCATGTGTTCTGTGGTGGACCATAGTGCCCCTGAGGCATATCACTGTAACCTTCACCAGATACAGCCTGTTGAGCGGGACCCCAGTGCAGCACCCAAGACAGGTACCTGACACGTCTGTAGCAGGTGTGTTGTGTAGCCCTACAGGCTGTGAGTGTGTGGCACAGGGGATGTGTGTGCCATGTGTGGCATGTGCTCTGTTCCGATGGAACATATGCCTGTGTGCCAGCTGCGGAGGTGTGTGATGCTCAGGCAGGATGCTATTCTGAGTCCCCACTTTTGCCCCAGTGTGTTCAGCATGCTGTCAGTGCATGTCAATGTCTGACTTGTATTGTAGTCACTGTAATATATTTTATTTATTTATTTATTTATCCTACATTTGTTGACCGGGATAGTCCAACTGGATGCATGTCCATTTCCAGGGGAGGCCCGGGGAGAAAAGCTACAAGGGTAAGCAGATACAGCATTACATAATACCAGCATTACATATTACAAACAGATGATTTACAGAGATTACATAAGTAAGCAAGTTAAACATGTTCCACAGGTTAAAGTTAGTCCTGAGCACAAGTCAGGATTAAATTAAATTACACAGTAAACTGGTTAACAGATTTTACACATTTGAGTTAGCCAGGCTTGATACATTGACATAGCCAGTTAAGTGACAAATGTTGTTTGAGTCTAGTGTTAAATTGACCTAAGGTGGAAAGTAAGGTAATATCAGCTGGAAGTGAGTTCCAGGATCTACTTACAGAGTTTGCAAAGAGAGAATCACCGGCTGTGTTATTAAATTTGCTAGTCTGAATTAGTAGTTTGTTAGAGGATCGAAGCGGTCTAGGATTGTTATAGGGGGTGATAATATTTGAAGTGCAGGAGTATTGTCCAGATTATAGAGGATTTTATAGGCCATAATCAGTTGGTTATACTGTATTAGGCTGGGTAGTTCAAGCCAACCAAGCTGATTTAGATTGATGCAATGATGTGTCCTAAAAGGCAGCCCAGAGGCAAACCTGGCAATGTGGTTGTAGCAAATTGAGTGTTTGTTAAGGACAGTCTTGTTCATATTCGAGAGTAGAGGGATGCATACAGAAGGGTTGAAAGAAGGTGTGAGCGAGCTATGGCACTTTTAGCTGGAGGGGTTAGGAAGGCTTTTATTCTGTAAAGTGACCCTAGTTTTTTTATTGATGGCTTTGATAATTTGGTTAACATGTAGGTCACATTTGAGATTATTGTCTATGATGACACCTAATAGTTTAGTAGATGGGTCAGGGGAGATTATTGTGCCATCAGTTGATGTTATGGTAAAGGTGAAAGCGGTAGACCTACGTGTTGGTGAAATAACAGCAGTTTAGTTTATTTGGGATTTAGGATCAGATGATGTTCAGAAAGCCAGTTTTCTATTGTATTAAAGGTGGTCTGGGTAGCTGACCATAACTCTACTGGAGATGTGGCTGAGCAGATCAGAGTAGAGTCTTCAGCATATTGGATACAGCTGACTTTTGGGATGACAGTATAAAGGTCGTTAATTAAGATGGAGAACAGCAAGGGCCCTAGTATAGAGCCTTGTGGTACTCTGAGGGTGTTAGGTAGAAGGTTAGAGAGTTTGTTCTGCCAGAGGCCAGCCTGCTGTCAACCATGCAGGTAGGTTTGAAACCATTGGAAGGCTCCAGTATCTAGACAGAATGTTTGCAGGGTGTGGATTACATGTTGGTGATCAACCATATCGTATGCCTTGGAAAGATCCAAAAAGAGGGCTGAGGATATATAATTAGTGTTGCAAGTATGGTTTATGGTGTTAGTAAAGGCTAGGAGGCCTGAAGTAGTGCTGTGATGAGGACGGAAGCCAGGCTGAGTGTCTGCCATAAGGCGATTTTGGATTAGGTGGTGCATGAATTGTCTATGAATAAAGTTTCCATAATCTTTGCAAGTGGAGAGAGTATAGCTATTGGCCTATAATTGGAGAATTAAGTAGAGCTGCCTCCTTTGTGAAGTGGTATTACATAGGATATTTTCCAGATGGTGGGAAATTTAACATGGTTCGTTTGATTAGTTTTGAGACGGGGTAAGCAATAGCATCAGCTGATTTTTGTAGGTACTCGGCAGGGAGTTGATCAGCAGAAAGTGTAGTGGGTTTCACTTTTTCAATCAAGGTATGGAGAAGTGAAGTGGCGACTGATTGGCAGCTGAACGCAAGTAGGTTTCTAGGGGTGCTACTTTCAGGACCAGGGGAGCTAGGAGGTAGATGGCTAGCTAGGGCTTGAAATGTCTCAGTAAAGAATTGGTCAAAACTATCAGAAACATCTTCAGGGTTTTATCAATAGTAGCAGCAGGGATTGGGGTTGAAGTTTGTCCAGGATGTAGTATATATGACATGCCACCTGACAGGGTATGGCATTACTGGGTTCAGAGAGCTCAGTACCCAGATTGGCTGTGTGGTGGCATCCCACACGTGTTGTAATGCTCCTGGCCAAGGGTGATGGCTGACTGCATACATGTGGCAGCTGTGACATTGCCACATGACTCACATAAACCACAACTGGACCATAGAGGTGATTCACAGGTTACCTTTGCACATGCTACCCTAGTAGTGTGATTGCCATGGTGAGTACCAACACATAGGGCCAATGGGGAACAACATACTGAAGGTGTGTATGTGTGGGTGTACCGCTACTGTTTCATAGCACTGGCATATATGACTGCACACGTGGGTAAATGCCAGGTAAGACATGTGCAATGTGTCACAGGCAACGTACATGCGTACAGGACAGACAGTGATGTTCTGTCATGTGTAAAGTTGACATACGTATCATACACTATGCAGATGTCACTAGGAGTCTACAAAAGCACTGTAACTCTGCATTGCAGGTGTAAGCAGTGTTCCAGGGAACCCCAAGCGAACATGCATGCAAACAAAGCTACAGTAAGCAGGGCTGGAAGTAGTGCATTGTACAACAAAGAATGGGTAACAATAACAGTAAGTAACAATGCAAATATGTAGGCACTATCAACATGTACCCAGGAATACAAAGCGCAGATGCCCATGGTAGAACTGATATTATGTCATAGTTATTTGTGATTTGGATTACATTGGTACTGCACACATATCTACATGCACGAACATCCACATTGCATAGTCGTTGTGGGCAACTTGACACCATTACTGTACATGTCCACCATTGCATATCACTACTTACGTTAGCTTCCCCCCTGTGCTACCCATGTATGCGGCTATCTGTTGACAACCTTACCACTGGCATGCAATTATGTGCAGCTGTTACACTTTGGTATGTACTATGGGAGCAGATAACAATTCAGGACATTCATACAGTTACTGCAGCAGGCATGCTGGGATATACACACAGTCATAGCAGCACACTGTACTGTTACCAACATGATACTACTAATGCACTTCTATGTAGTCACCCTGTGCATCAGCAACGTGTTTACCTGTTCCCACAATGATGTTGGAGATTGCATGACATGCTTTGGGTACTACACATCCTATATTCCCTTTACATTCATCCCTACTATTACATGTTATACTTATTTTAGCACAATGTTCTTGTATATGACTCATGGCTTAGTGGTAGGTCATACAGACTAGTGTTTCCAAGGTCCTCGGTTCAGGACTGACAATGAGATTTTATTTTGCTTTTGAACTGAGTACAGGACCTGTCAATCAAAGTGACTAAGGCACTTTTAAGCAGTTGTAACCGGGTTAGCGCTGGTTTGCGTGGAGCTCACGCATGCGCACTGGCGGTTAGCTCCGCGCACACACACACACACACCCACTTACAACTGCTTACCAGTGCTTACTCTGGTGCACACCCATGCTATTTTCTTTGAAAGAAATGAAAATGGGGAGACAGGAAAGTGGTGAAAAAGGGGTCACAAAGAGGGTAAGACAGTAGGGAAACAAGCTTGGGATTTTTAGGAGGGATGTAGGTAAGGCCCATAGCTGCACATTTCTTCATCAGCAACAGCTGTGCATATGTATGTAATTTGGTGTGACATTTGAAACCTTCCACCCCTGAGAGAGGTGTCAGGACAACAATAATACTTGTTGTACAGCCAATTGTAATTGATAGATTCCATGTCCAGCAGACATGTGTGCGGAATGGGCAGCTATGTATGGGGTGTAATTTTTTTGTGGGTACAGAGTGCCCTTTTTTTTTTTTTTTTTCAGGTGAGAGTGGTATGTCAGGTGAAGGAAGTCGGTACAGCTGGGGAGGTAGGTTGGGTAGGTAAACAGACAAGACAAACAAGACGCATACAGGGGCGGTGTATGACACGTGTGGGAGGGTTACACAATTGACAGGGACGGAGGTTTGGATATCCGGAGCTCATGAGCCCACAGATGGCAACAGTGGAACTGATATCCCCACCTATAGGCAGTTGCCACTGTTCCTTCACTGCCCAGGATGGGGCTGTGCTGGAGGCTGTGTAGGCCGGGCAACAGGCATGCCCGTAAGTTGTGCCACCCATGCCTCAAGCTGGTGTAGGGGCTCGAGAACAGAGTCCCGAATCTCCCTACGCACCACAGTCCGGACGCTACGGAGGGTGAGTGGTGGTTCTCCTCTGGCCACACTTGCAGAGGGGGGGCGAGCCCCATCCCCTTCAGCACTTCTACCCGCAGGTGGCACAAGGCCACCGCAGGAGGGTCCAGACTCGGCACTAGTGCCAGGTGCACTCGCCAGCTGAGGTGGGTCCGCTGGAACCCGCCTTCCCTGTCGTCCTATGCTTTGCATTATGTCATGACAGTTTGGGTTAGTGACATATAATACCATTCACAATTAGTTGTAACAGCATGCATTAGTATTCCCATTAACCAAGCACCCAGATATTCACACCATTGAACAGCGTGCATAACACATGCATAATTTGAACAGCAATACACAGTCCAACAACATGCAGGGTTAATTGATGGCAACAGGCCATCAGGTTTGGATGTATGAACAGGGCAGATGCATCAACGGACATGCAAATATATATGACACAACAGGACAAATGTCCAGGGGTGTTAATTGTGATTGCACATACCATTTTCACGTGGAATGGGTTATATGTGGTTATAGGGTGGGGTGAAGAAAATAATATTAACACCTTCAAATACCAATACATATGCTGTACATTTCTAATAGCTACAGATATATACACACTACTGTTCTAACTACAGTTTCTTATATGATAACTATTTCAACTTGTTGATAGGACTGTTACTGCAACATCAATATACATTTTATTGTTCTTCATGCACATTCATATCTAGCTTTGTTCAGCTACATCATCCTGCTACATTTGCTTTATATAGCTGTAGACAAGTGTGGATGTTTGGTATATCAGACAATCATCCTATCTGCATATTGCAGACTGAGAGCAACATATCCAGATTTTGGGATACACATTCCAGATGCAGCAACACTTTGAACAGATTTCGCTGTTTAGTTTTGATTCTCACATGCATTTCATTCTGTCTTGACTGCATTATACTTTATTCAGGGGTTATTACTACTGTATTGCTGGATTCATGACACTTTCTCACACTCTCTCACTTGCTTTCATTTTACTATTCAGGATGGTACTTACTTCTAGGCTTTATTGACATGTTTTACCTGTAGTTATTACAATCCTTTCCAGCAGTCTCACTTCTGTCATGTTTCAGTATTTCAACAGGGATATATTTCACACATGTGATTTCCTCATCTTCTGCAGCTATACTTTTCAGCCTGCTGCAGGTTGTGTACTATTTTCTTACAGGTGGGGCATTTTTATTTCAGAATTTAGGTCAGACATTTTCATTTTTCTGTTTGGCTTACAGGCTGCAACACACTTTTGTAATCAAGCAATACTTGCAGACACTTTCACACCGTTACTTGCACATTTTATTCCTTAGTGACTACACTGCACTCTTTTGCTGACTGTCATACTTTTATATTTCTTTACAATTACTGGTAGTGGATTACTGACCTGCCTGGTGGCGCAACCACACCAGCCTATCGCCATAGGCTATGCGGTTCGCAGAACGGACACCTGCAGCTGTAATATAAATGAAGTAATATTGGAATACACATCTCCATAATATCAGCTAGTTTAATTTCTTACATACATAATTAAATGTAACTTACTCAGTAGTGGGGTGTTGGGCATTTGCCGGGCCTCCTGGATCCAAAGGTTCAGTTGGTCCTGCTTGCATCTCTTCATGTCCGCATGGTGGTGATGGACCTGCTCACCAGTCCTTGGAATCCCTGTGGCACTGGTGAGATCATGAGCCAACCGGTCCCACGCCTCAGCCCTGTATGCTCCCCAGAGGACCTGGCCCTGCATGAGTTGGGCCTCATGATTGTAGACTAGGAGCCAGACCATGTACCTGGACTCCTCAATGCCCCACCTCTGTGCTCAAAAGCAACTACCCTATCCTACTCCTGTCATTCTGCCTGCAATTCAGTTCTACAATCGTTTATGCTGTGTATTCCCGCCTATGAGGCTTATATAGTCCGTTTTTCCTGCACATATCTGTGATTGGCCATTTTGGAATTGTATCAACTTCAGTAAACCTGCATTGTCATGCTCCAGTTTGTATTCATTCCTATATATTAGCTATTATTGCATTTATAGGTACTGCTGTTATGGCTTAGTGGTTTGGTACCTTGACTATGGTGTATAGTATCCTGGGTTCGAGCCTGGCCACTACTTTTTATTTTTTATGACTGTCTAGACATGCTGAGGGCTGTGTCTGTGTAAAGGCAGTTTTGATACGGCTTGCTCAACGTTGCCCGTCGGTTAGCTTGTTTGCGCTGTGCGCAGCTCCGTGCAAATGGGGTACGCTGGTTTAAGCTTCATTTGGCTATCAGCACGCATATTACGCTCAGCTCAGTTAGGGGCACATAGCTTTAGCGTGTTAAACCACTGCTCAGCTACGGGCACTCATTTTGCACCAGTTAAACCACTGCTCACCTACGGGCAGATGCACTCACCCTGTTAAACTGTAGCTCAGCTATGGGCACATCTGGCATTTTTTATAGTTTTGTTACCTCACATTTCTTTAATATAAATGGGCTATTTCATTACATTTTACATAAAATGTGATTTTATGTGTACATATTTGTCAGGGACTTGTTTCGTGCTTATTTTGCTAAAAATAAAAATTGGTGTTGTGGGGGCTCGAACCATGAATGCCTGCTCTTAAGCCAACATCTCTACCGCTACACTATTGCTTCTTGGCTTACTTTGCATATTTAGTTCTTATATGCTTTCCCACTGACTGCTAACTGTGGCTGCGCTACGGGCATGCCCGCGCAAACGAGCGCACTCATGGTTAAACATCTTTACAATTTAAAAAAAAATGATGAGATGTTCATTTGTACATTTTATGTTCATAGTCTGTGGGGGCATGTGTTGTGTTGTGTTTATTCACATTTCCATGGACTCTGTCGTGGGTGTTTACTTTGGGCACTTTTCCTCTTCTGGGGGCGTGTCCGCTTACAGGGCTTGGCCTACGGACATGCCCCCTACTGTCTTACATGGACCGTGTCAGCCTTAGGTGTGATTCAGCATGCTCTCATGAATATGCAGAGCATGCTGACATCACTCTGTTTAACTGCAGCCTCCGTGTATGAGTTATAACTCTTACATGGAGGCTTCGTGAATCCTGCCCTATGTCTTCTGTGTTAAGGATTGTGTTATTGTAGGATATGTCACTTTAACTCTTAGGTTACTTAAGAAGCTTAATCTTTGATAATTTATTTTTCAAGCTTGGGTTTATTTTACTTATTATGCCATTTTCCAATTGGATGGTTGCATTCTTTTTTTTTTATATTTAATTTATTATGATTTATTTTTGTTAAAATAGTATTGGATTTGGGTTCTAAGAGAGTAATTTAGGTAGGGATAGCTGCATTTTGGGGGCTTGCAAGCACAGTTCTGATATAAGCAATTCTAAAAGAATGTTTATGTGCTTACCCATTTCACTTATGTAGGAGCCATTTAAGCAGGAGACGTTAGTGGCATGTTGACAGATGTGAGATGCAAAAAAAACAATAAATAAATAAATAAATAAATATTTAAAACTGCTGTACTGTGTAAGACAGGCAAGATGCATAATACAGAGACTATAAACAATACAGAGTATAAGACATTCATTAGCTGGAAATGCCTAATCTGCCTATAAACATTCAAAGAAACGTGGATAATTTTGTAAGCAGAGGGTTATGGCTCTGGATATAGAGCAGCAATCTGGATAACCACTATGCTTTAATTATGTGAATGACAATGAAAAAAACTGTTTTCACATATGTCATTAGCATGGACAAATATTTTGACTAACACTGTATCTGTTGTACGTAACATGCAATTGCAATTGATAACAGGAAAGACCAAATTCCTGAACACAGTTTTTCTGTTCTACAATTCTTTGCCAAATATACCAAGTGGCTCCCCTACCTCCATCTAACTGGCCCATTCATTCTGGGGGGGGGGGCTGGCATGAAAGCTGGGAAGGGCCCTACAGTCTATTTGCTCCTTCCTGAGAATCCTAATTGGTCCTCGGTTCCTGGCAAGAGTCAGGTGGTAGTCTGCTTGCTGGTCCTGCGGGAGCATGCAGTCTTCCCACTCGGAAGTTGTTCCACACTCTGTGATTGCTCTCTCCTGAGGGGAAGCATGCTTCTGCATGTCAAATTATCCTCCACTACATATTGTGAATTCAGTGTTGGCAGCATGGACTCAAAAGGCTCAAACTCCACTGGGTGAACATGCAGTGCTCCTTCTGGATGTCACTTGTGGTGAGTCATAGCTGCCTCCTTTCCCACAGGATGGGTAAGCCAGCAACATCCAGTTATTCACATCTTCTGCAGGTAGCCTCTACAGGCACCTGAGCTGCTAATCACTCTGACCACTTTTGCCACAGTCAGTGCTTTATCCTTGTATGGCATGGAATTGGAATTCACAAGTTTACTGACTGACCAATTGTAACTCAGTTTGTCCTTCCTACCAGTCCCAAAGACATCAGAGAAGGTGTTTTTTTTATATAACCAAATTCCATCTATGTTCTTTTAAAGTGCATTTATTCCTAATCTGTTAATACCCTTTATTGTGCCAGAGTTTTGTTTGGGACACTTTTTGTTACAAGGACTAAACCATACAAATGAATGGTGTATTAGAAATAAGCTTAACTTAAATGCAAAGAAATATAGTTTAGTCAACTCTGGTAAATAAATCTCAACAGCATCTTATAGTATAGAAGGTAGCTTGTTCCAGACTGACATGGTTGTCAGACATCTTGGCACATTCAAAGACAACTATCTATCCTTTCACCAAGTAACAACAGTAATCAGAAAATCCTTTTGCTTGACCTAGTTAATAGCTAAAGGTATCTCTTCCAGGTCAAAATAAGCTGTTATTCCTCTATACTCAGCCCATATCAGACTGATTATAGAATGTAGTGCCCTTTTTTCATGCAGCTAGTAAAAGTCCAGGGGTTCCTAACTAAAAAGAATATCAGAGTACTTTCCTTCACCTATCTAGACAGGCGTTTAGGTCTATGCCTGTATTCTGTCTTTAATAGACTCTGCATGGTGATTTATGTCTAGCAATACAGCCAGAGTGGTAACCAACTTTCCTTTAAGGCAAAACTTAACAATTAGGTAGGTACCTATAAATTCATCCGGTGCTGCCTTAGAAACAGTAAGTGCCCTGTGATGGTATGCATTGAGAAGGTGGTCATGGGCGATGGACTTTGCTTTGCACATTGTTTGACTTTACGAACAAAGAATGTAATTATACATGGAAGCATTCAAGATGTGCATTCATTATATTTTAGAGTCGAATGAGTGAAAAAAAGAGAAATTATGAATTTTTGATAAGTTTGTAATAATGCAAAACGAGAACAGAAATCATGGAGGGCTTAATGCAATAAGGATGCTTGGAAACTGAATACAGTGTTAAGGAAATTACAGGTAAAGACAAATGCAGCTAATGCTGTAAAACAGAAATGCAACATTTGATTTATCTGAAAATAAAGGAGAGTGGCTGATTGACTTTAAAACAGATATAAGATTATACAGAAAGGAGCAAATCCATTTATAAGGATTACAAGCAATATGACATTAGAACACTGCAAACATTAATAAAGTACAGTGATGGAATGGGAGATATGGGAAAGGAAATAGCCAATTTAATTAGTGATGATATGAAGAATCATAATACAAATGAGTTCTTGACCCTTTGCTTGTGGACTACAGAGTAGTATGGCACCATGGTGATTTATTAATACTGCAGGTACCAAATTTATTTGGTTTACTGCTTATTTTGTTCTTAGTTTAAAATCTGCATTAAGCTAGTTTTAAAATAAGAAAACAAATGTTTTCTGTTTTGCAACACAACTGCGAGGTAATTGTTTGGCTCGCACAGTACTCTGTACTATCCAGATAGTTACCATACAACTTCATATTTATTAACATGACTTCTGCCCCACAGATATAGTAATAGGACATGGGTAGCCAGCGTGTGTCCTATTACTGTACGGTCTACGCACTTGAGATCAGTTGCCCTTAGCAACAAATCACAGTGGTTAACCTGCAAGCTCTGGGCATATGACTAGAGACTTCCAGAAAGTGCAGATCATCTGTACATATCAATGCGTGTGTTATGTGTCTTTAAGACGCTATACAAGGGCTTTCACAACTGTTTAAATACTGAGCACATGCGAGCCTGACTACCATTTTGTAGTTAGCTGTTGCGATGTAAGCATGTATGTATGTAAGGGCTGTCTGTTATCCAGTTTGTTTATATTTTATGATGCTGCTATCCGTCTTGATATGTTTCTATGTATTAAAGCATCTAAACTAAATACCCTGCCTGCTTGTCATCTATGCTAGAGAGGGACGAGCGACAATCTGGGTTGGTCCTCTCTTATAGTTATGCCTTTTATTTTACTTTCTGGCAGAAAACTAGATGAACACACAGATTCCCACTCACTAGGCTGGAAAAGCCAGGGTGACAATGAGTTGTTCTTCAGATTCCGGGATGTCATGTGTTTCAAGGACCCATCAGTTGACTGGATTACCTTCACCACCAACATAGGATATGCTCAGAAGTTTTTAGACCTAATAATTAAAAATTCAATGTATCAGATTGTTACTAGCCCATCTAGAGGACAAATTATTCTTGACTTGGTACTTAAAAGTGTAGCATCATCATGCACAACTCCTCTAGTAACTTTCTCTTTTGAGCAAGTCAGTCCACAAGCTAGTAACCTTTTCCCTCAAACCAACTAAATCCCTTAAAACCAATGTATCGAAATTCAAAGACTTGAAACAAACACATCTCATTAAATTCTTTGATAAAGTCTTGAAATTCACTTATAAAAACATCAGTCTAGACACTGATTCAGCAGATAGATTTGCAAAGGAGCTTTATGCCCACATAAGCAGAGGTATACAATTGACAGTCTCATCTGGAGTCAAATATTATGGGAAAATGAAAAAACAAACCATCCTGGAATCTCGCCGCACAAATAAATCTGCAATAAATGGACACACTTGTTTGAGTGATTCATAATTTTAAAAAGACTTGGATCTACTAAGGCAGCCCATGACCTTAGGATGACATCTGAAGCAAAGGACAATTACAAATCCTTGTTTATAGAAGTGTAGCTAGCTATTGTTGTGCTACGTGCCATACCGAGATCTGGCATTCCTTCAACTTAAAAAAAGAAAGAAAAACAACTTTTTCTCCTTTTAAACTATAGCAAGTGGCTGCAGCAGTTTATACCACACACACAGCACTACAGCTCTTCAGTTTTGACAGCGAAAGCAATACCAGTATTTTATTCTAAATGCTGGATTGCATTGAAGACTGACTGGAATCTGTTAATTGTGCCCCCCAACACTTTGTGCTTGGTGCAGTTGCCCCCTTCACCCCACCATAGCTAAAATTCTAGTTCTTTAGTTAGAAAACTAAAATACTCAATGTGTAGAACTCATACTGAATGACAAATCCTACTCAGACCTGGTGAACATTGCCAATATCTTAACAAATACATTTAGTACAAATTGCACTCTTGAGATGACTATCCCATGCCCTATGATCCCTGCAGCTCTCAAATTCTCAATCATCACTAAATAACGAGTGCTGAAAATGCTCTCCAACTCTAAGAATGCTTCCTGCATGGGACCAGATGACATAACTAGCTGTTTGATAAATAGTACAAAAAATACCCTGGTGGAACCTCTACTTAAGTTAATTATCCCAAGCCTGGCTACAGGCTCAATGTTGGAAGTATGTGATATAACACTGGTGATGCCACCCCATAAAGTGGCTACACAGCCAACCCTGGAAATTATAGGCTGTTCAGCCTGACAAGTCACATCTGTAAGGTCAAGGAACACTTTATAATAGGCTTAATTAATATATACATTAAAAATGACATTAGGCAACATCCACATTCAGAAGCATAGTTGGTTCAACCAGCACCCCACCTCCTCCCCAGTTTAAGTAAAGAGTAAAAAAAACATGTCTTTGTAATAAACCAATCAATACACCATAAATAATCAGTTTATTACAGTTAGATCTGCAGCCTGCCCAGCTCTTCAACTGAAGAGCCAAAAAAAAAAAAAAAAAAAAAAACCTGGATGTTCCTTCTACTGGCATGCCGTGGGTGGCCTGATATCTGACATGCCTCCCTCTGTCCTGCTCCAGCCATTCAGACCCTGTTTCTGTGCCCAGCCCCAAACCTCCCTCAGCATAATTTCTTTTAAACTGTAGTAAATTGTTTGCTAGAAATATCGCAAACATTTCCTACAATTTATAACCATCCTGCAGAGTGCTCTACAGCAGTCAGATTTCAGTTAAAGTAGAAGTTTTTTTAATCTATTAAACTATAGCAAACTGCTGCTACAATGCAGTTGCTACAATTTAGACACACATGGGGTACTGCAGCAGTCAAGTTTGATCACAAATGCAATAACAGGTTTTATAAACTAGTATTGCATTAAATAAACATCAGACTCTGCTGCTTGTGCCCCATCAACACTTTGCACCTAGGGCAGTTGCCCCTCTTGCCCCACCCTAGCTAAGCTACTGTCTACATCAATTTGGTTTTGTAAATATACATCCTGTCTAATGAACCTGATTAACTTCTTTGGGAAGGTGACTCAAACTATTGACAGTCGTCATACTGTACACACAGTTTACCTTGATTTGGCCAAGGAATGTGACACCATTCCACTTACTAGCAGAACTAAAAGAAACTAAATTCATTATAAATATGGCCTTATGTGGTAAGATGGATAGCAAATTTGATAAGAAAGCAGCACTTTAAGGTGCAGGTGGCAGGGGCAGCATCAGTGAAAATAAAGGAGATGATGTGTACTACAGGGTTCAGTTCTTGGATCTCTTTTGTTTGGTATTTAGTACTTTGACCCAAAGACTACAAATTCAGGACCTATGGCTAAACATGTTTGCTGATGACTGCAAACTGGAAATCACTGTCAAATCCCACTCTGACACAGAAGACCTCCAGCAGGAACTTACAGTCATAAATGTCTGGTGTTTTGAAAATGGCCTTAAATTAAAAGCTAAAAAAATGCATTATTATCACATTTGGCAAACAAAGCATCTCTCCAGCATATAGCATTGATAAAGGTCACCTCAAAATGAAAAATGTAGCTGAGACCAGAGAACCTGGGGTGGTGATTCCCACTACTTTGATTATAAAGCAGACAGTCCCACAAATAACAGAGCAAGGTATCTAAATTATCTTTAGCAGCTCAATAAATCAAGGTGGATGACTTCCAAGATGGCTGCACACTGATCAACAGCTTAATTTCAGCTCTCACAATGTGAAAAGAGGAACTGAGAGGTAAGGGCCAGTAACTTTGTCAGTTTTAGTAAATTCAGTTACTGGCTAGAAAGTACACTGCCTGTATGACAGCAAAGAAGAAACTTAGAGAGCTTGAAAGAAAATCAACTAGAAAAGGTGAAGAGAAACAACTGGGAAAAATCCAGATGTTGTTCAGCAAAAAGCAGTCAAGCTCCAGCTTTGGTGTAAGGCATGGTTTCCAGTAATCTAACCGAAATAAATAAATCAAATGTGCTCAGAGATGATTAAAATAAATGAAATGTTGAAGGAGTATATCAACTAAAATAACAACAGGCTGGAAAATGGTAGAAGCTTTAAACACCTGTTCATATGAACTGATAGTACAAAAATCAGAGGTCAAAATAAAAACAAAGGCTGACTGAGTATGAGACTGATCAACATGAGATGTTTCATAAAATAGTAGAAGTAAAGGCCAGAGCACACAGGGATAACCTGAGATTTTCTGCTGTATCAAAGAAACTGGAAGGAGCAGACAGTATTAATTTTATGAAATCACAAATAAGAAACGGGACTGGTATTCCACAGCAGGAGTTGTTAATTGAATGGGCACATTGAATGTATGCTCCAAAGCTGGCCATGAGAAGGCAGCCAAGACCTGTATTAGTAAAGATGCAATCATGCAAGCAGAAAGAGTTGATCCTGGCAAAACTGTGGCTGAAGGACAAAGTATAAACAATCGGAGACAGTGCAGTATGTATGGAAAATAATTATTCACTGTACACCAGGGAGAAGAGAAGCTAATTTATTCTAGTCATCAGGGAACGTTGAGAGGCAGGTGCGAGATTTAAGCCACTGTATGCAGCTGTCTTCAGAATATTTTATCTTGGAGGATCAAAGTCATATTTTGATGCAGAAAAGGGTAAGGAGAAAATGCAAAAGTTTTTCCAACAAAAAGGGGGCCATCAATCAAAAGGGGACTCTGCCTCTCGTTCTTCTGATAATAAAGCTCATAGAGAGACTTTGCTAGTGAAACATTTTTCAGAGTTCCAAAGGAAATTGCTTGAGAGACAGAAAAAAAAACACAGGAGTTGACTAGAAGAATTTGGAGCACCTTAGAGCTGAACTGGAGTCTGTGGTTGGTTACTGGAGATGAACAGGAAGAAGACCGCAACACTGAAATTAGTGAATAAATGTGAGATTATAAAGGATTAATCACATTTGTGAAATATGACTGTACAAGAAAAGGTGGAAAGCTTGGACTTTTGTTGACTTTGTTAAACTCATGGGGAACTAAAAAGCATATGCCCTGCTTCATGCCACTAATGTTTGGAAGGACACTAAGGAGAAGGGAAGAAAAAAGTAACTGTAAGTAAAACAATTTTGTTTTTAACAGTATTTTCATAAAACATTTTATAATATAAATTGCATGTTATAAAGTAAAGTATGTTCAGTTATTGTATGTGATGAAGATAAAGTAAACGTGCCTTTTTTTCTTCTTTTTTTAGTTTTCAAAAAAGTAGGCATTGAAATGTAAAAAGAAAAGAAAGGCTGTAGAAAAGCATGTTTAAGTTAATAGGTTGTAATATTGGATTACTGAGATGGGGACAGGGTGTAAAAGTGCATGCATCATAATGCATGTAGAGTTGATATGTTTTCTCTTACTTTTGCATAGGTGGATGTTTGAATTAATGCCTTTGGCTTAATCTAATACATGTTTAGTGTAAGCAGTTAATAAGAAAACACTGAGTGTAATGAAAAGTTTTCCTTTAGTAAATAAATGTCCAGTGTGAGTTGAGAAATCTGCATATGAGGGCAGCTGTACACTTTGTTCTTATGTTTCCATATAGACAGGCTGACTACAGGGGCAGGCAATACAAGCCAGAGCATTTTTAAGGCTAAAAGTTAATGTTTTCTGAAAGCATATAAGCTGTTGTGTTACAACACCCTGTGTGGCAGTGGCTGCTTTGGATCCCAAAAGAAAAGTGCACTATTTTTCTTGTCTTTCATCAGAAACAATAGAAAAAATATTGAAGGGCAAGAAATGAAGGTATGATTAACTACAATGCTGAGAAACTTCTGGAAATCTGATCTCATATGTCTCTGTGCTGCATGTTTGATGAACTGCTAGCAGAGAGGCCTGTAAACTCAAACACACTCCAGGAACTCCTGCAGTTTGGAATCTTACTGGATAATGGCAATTACTGCAGAAACCTGTCAAATCTGTCTATCCAGTTAACAATCAGGCATGGGAAGCATATTAAAAGGAAAAAGATGTGAACGATCAAGAAAAAGAGGCTCTAGAGCAGGAATTAAGGCCAGACTGAAAAGAAATTCACATAGGTCTGCACCTCCTTCCATGCTTCTGGCAAATGTATGCTCACTGGAGAGCAAGATGGACTATTTAAGGATGGATCTTTCCATACAATCTAAAGTGAGAAATAGTTATTTACTTGTGTTCACTGAAACTTGCCTGAACTCCAGCATAAATGATATTACAATATATGTGGAGGGGATGTTATTATTCCGTGCTGACAGAAGTCAGTCTTTCTGTATTAAATCTCATGGAGGGGGTGTTTGTGTGTATATCAACAACAACTGGTGTACAAACTGTGAAATAATTGTCTCTCACTGCTCTGAGAACATCAAGTTCATGTCACTAAAATGCAAACTCTTCTACTTGCCTAGTGAATTCAGTTGAGTGAGAATAACAGCTGTTTACATCCCCCTAGTGCTAATACCAATGTGGCATTGAACATTCTGTATCTGTCAATAAATGACCTCCAAAATAAGAACCCTGAGTTTGCCCATATAATTGCAGGTGATTTCAATCAAGCTGAATTGAAAACCATATTATCCCATTACCATCAACATGTGAACCTTGCAACAAGAGCGGTAAACACTCTGGATAATGTGTACACAAATGTAAAAATGGCCTACAAAGCAGTACCTTATCCACATCTAGGCAACTCAGACCATCTGGCCATCATGTTGCTTCCTGCATACACAACATGGCTGAAAAGAGGCAAACCTACAACCAGACAAGTAAGGATATGGCTTGAGGGAGCAGTCTTGGCACTACAGGATTGCTTTGAATTTACAAACTGGTCAGTGTTTAGAGATGCAGCTGTAAAGAACCACCATATTGACCTGGAGGAGTATACAGAATCTGTAATGGCCTATATTTCAAAATGTGTTGATGACGTAACAGTTATGAAATGTATTACCATGAATGCTAATCAGAAATCCTGGCTATATAGTGAAGTATATGAGCTCCTAAAGTCACAAAATGTAGCATTTAAATCAAAAGACAAGGATGCCCTAAGACTGGTCAGAGCAAATCTAAGTGGAGGCATAAAGGAGGCTAAGAGGACCTACAGATGTAAAATTCAGGGACACTTCTCTGATCAAAGCAACTCCAGACATCTCTGGCAAGGCATTCAAGCCATAACTGACTACAGGCCTGCATCCTCCCCATGTGATGACAACAGAATTCTTGAACAAACTAAACACATACTTTAGCAGATTTGCTATAGATAATAACACTGTGCCAGATAAGCACCCTGTTGAACTTAGTGAGGAGGTGTTATGTCTAAGAACATCTGATGTTCTGAAGACCCTGAGGCAAGTAAACCCAAGAAAAGCAGCTGGTCCTGATAATATTATGGGAAGGGTTCTCAGAGACTGTGCTACCCAACTGTCCACTGTACTAACAGATATATTCAACACATCCCTGAAACTAGCCATTGTACCCAGTTGCTTCAAAAATACAACAATCATTCCCTTACCCAAAAAATCCCAACTGACAAGTCTAAATGATTACTGGCCAGTTGCTCTTACATCAATAGTAATGAATTGTTTTGAACGGTTGATCAAGGACCATATCTCTTCAAGCCTACCTGCAACACTGATTACATTAAAGTTTGCTTATAGATTTAACCAGTACACTGCTGATGCAGTAACTATAGGACTTCATGAATCCTTGGCACATCTAGAGAACAAGAATTGCTATGTCAGAAAGCTGTTCATTGATTTTAGTTCTGCCTTTAATGCTGTCATACCCCAGAATCTATTATCAAAGCTGATTCAGCTGGGCATCAACACCCCCCTATGTGACTGGATTCTGGACCTTCCTCAACAACAGACCCCAAAAAGTATGTGTGGGAAATAGTTCAATCAGTATTACATTGAGTATGGGTGCCCTTCAGGGCTGCATTCTGAGCTCTCTGCTATTCACCTTGTTGATGCACGACTACATGGGCAAGCATGAATCCAACAGAATCATCAAGTTCATGGATGATACCACTGTCATAGGTCTTGTCAGAAATGGTGAGGAACTAGCCTACAGGAATGAAGTGGTACAACGGCAACACTCTAGCCTTAAGTGTACGCAGGACCAAAGAATTAATAGTGGACTTCAGGAGGACTCGGGAGAAACATCAACCTCTGAAAATTAAGGGGTTGACAGTGGAAAGAGTCAAAAACACCACATTCCTGAGGGTGCACATCTCTGATGACTTATCCTGGTCGACTCTTATTAGCCACACAGTGAAGAAGGCATAACAATGTCTGCACTTCCTACAGAAACCGAGGGAGGCAAACCTATCTCAGTCTATCCTCAAAGCCTTCTACAGGGGTACCATCAAGAGCATCCTCTCAAATAACATCATAGTTTGGAATTGTAACTGCAAAGCATCTGACTGCAAGGATCTCCTGAGGGTAGTGAGAACAGTGGAAAAAGTAATTGGTTTCTCGGTCCCAGCCATGGATGATCTGCATGAGACTCGGTGTGTGGTAAGGGCTAGGAAGATAATCAACGATCCCATGCACTCTGACCATGGCATGTATGTCCTCCTTTCCTCAGGCAGGCAGTATTGCAGCTTACACTGTGAAACATTTAGGCTGAACAAGAGCTTCTTTCCTCTATGCATAAGGGTGCTGAACTTAAATGCCAGGCATGACAGCGAATAATTAGATCAATATGCCACTTACTATGAAGTATCAGCTATAGTAATCACTCTGGCAAATTGCTATAATAACTGGTACAGCTAGCCTGATTTCTTATGCTATTACTTCCTGAATGTGCAATAATCAAGAGTGAGTCACCATTCCATACATGTGCATAATAACATCAGAATATATCATACTACAACTGATGAAGTGCAATATTATAAACAATCACAATGTGAAGTCATAGTCTTGCAATACCTATAATACTGTCTAATGACATACTGTCCAACTGTGGGAATTTATTGTGTTGTTGATATTTAATTATTACTGTATGTGCATTAGTCTTACTGATATTCAAACTATGTGTTCATTGTTATGTCTTGCACGGGGACCAAAGCAACATAATTTCATTCAGCTTGCACTGCTGTGTATATTTGATTGATAATAAAGTTTACTTTGACTATGAATTTCACATTTGGGAGGGGAACAAAGATAAGACAAGAACAGACAGCAATTGGTGTTAATAGGAGCACAAGCTGCAACGTGTCTTAACATGGATAACCTTAATTTTAGGTTAAGTAATGCTTGCATGTGCAGCTGTTGATTTTGGACAAATGTTCTTTTCAGGAGGGTTAAACTTCATTATTTGATAATATACATAGTTTTGTGCATTTGTTTTAAGTTAATAGGTTATGAGGGTGTTCTAGGGGGTTTCATTAAAATACAATGTCTTATAAAATTTGACACAGGTTTAAATGGAGACGAGAAGCAACAACTGTATAAAAGATCAGCCTGTCAGACATAAGTGGGTGCATGTAATACAAAAGCTGTAACCAGACATTTAAAAATCTGTTATCTAATAGGTGGGAATAATAACTTCATGTCATAATGGTTACACTACCCATATAATTTTGTAACATGGATGGTCTGGTGTAGACAAAATGGAAAGAGTATTGAATTATATTAAGAAATGCAAATTATAAATAGCAGTGTTATAGGAGACACATTTGGAAATAAGTGAGCATTAAGAAAGGATTTCAGGATGAATATTCAGTGGTATATCAGGGAAAAAGGGAGTACTTATACTAATTGCTAGAGGAGCTCCAGCAGTGATAGAAGAGGAAAAAAAGATAATGGAATATTTGTGGTAGTTATGGGCTACTATCACTGGCATGTATTTATATTCCACCTAAAACTGCTATTATGGAGCTTAAGAAAAATTTTAGGAGAAATAATCACATTTCATCACTGAATATTACCTGTAGGTGGGGACTGGAATTTGATTTGTAGCAGTGAGGATATATCTGGGGGACATAGAAAGGAAAATTTAACAACAGAGGATAGATTTCTAAAGAAATGCATTTAAAATCTTAGTTTACCTGAAAAATAGTATCACCATTTATGGTGATATCCATCCCAACCCAGGTCCCACTACTGTCCCAGACTCTAACCCCTCTAAATTAGCTCGAAATTCTACTGACTCCCTTCTAGTACTACATCTGAACCTAAGAAGCATTAACAACAAGGTTCACAACCTGCACGCTATGTTAGCTACTCATTCCCCTGACATTATGTGTCTAACTGAAACATGGCTAAAACCCACCACTAAGGACGAAGAGATTCTCCCACCCGGGTATAATATCTTCAGGGCTGACCGTGTAAAGAAAAGGGGTGGAGGTATAGCTGTTATGTTTAGGAATATCCTGAATATCATTAGGAATCCAATACAACCTCCTATAATCTCTAATTTAGAACTTATTGCCCTAAAGATATGCCTAAACACTCAAAAATGCATCAACCTCATTGTAATCTATATCCCACCAGGGAAGAACACAGAAAATCTGGAGCAAACCCTGTCCTGGCTAGCCACTAGTTACCCACAAGAAACCATAGTACTTGGGGACGTTAATATAGACTGGTCCCTCTGTTCTACCCATACAACCCCACATCCTATTAACCTACATGGCTTTTCCCAAAATATCCTATCCCCATCCAGACTTGGCAATACTCTTCAAAAAGAAACCACCATCGACTGGATCCTTACCAATAAAGATTCAATCAACTATACCACAGGGACCCTTCCCAATGACCTCAGTGACCACCTAATTACCTATATTATTAAGCATAAATGCCCAACTACTAACCCCCACTTATATAGACTAATTAGAAACAAAAAGAAATTTGTCCCACAACTATTCCTTGCAGACCTAAAATCCTGCAACTGGTCCATTTTAAAAACTCTACCCCTCCAGGAGAGTGTTTCCCACTTTAACGACACATTCCTTAAGATACTTGACTCACATGCCCCAAATAGACAAATCAGATCCAAAGTACGTATAGCACCTTGGCTAACTAGAGAAACCAAAACCAAAATGAAACTTCGTGACCAGGCCTGGGACAAATGGAGAGCCACTAAAACCCCCCAAGATCGCATTACATTTCAACAGCTAAGAAACACTACTAAAACAGCCATTACCCAGGAGAAAAAACAATACTTCTGCCACTTCCAGAATAAGCACCAGAACAACCCAAAGAAGTTCTGGGCAGGATTTAACAACCTCCTTCACCCAGGTAAAACTACTACCCCAACCCCTGAGAAACTTATTGGGAAAGATGTGGAAGAAATAGCCAACACCTTTAACTCCTTCTTCACCGATACTATCCAATCACTTGCCAGTCAACTAACCTCCACTGCCCCACCTGCCACTCAACCTCATGAAGCTGCCCCTACCTCCTTTAACCTAAAGCCTACCTCTTCCTCCTATATTCGTACCCTCTTAAAAAAACTCAAACCAACCACCCTAGCAGCTGATCACCTCCCAGCGGAATACTTACAAATAGCATCCGAAGCTATCGCCTACCCCATATCCATCCTGATCAATAGAACTATAACTGAAGCTAGCATCCCCTCTACTTGGAAGATTTCTTATATCATCCCTCTTCACAAAGGAGGAACCTCCACTGAAACATCCAACTACAGACCAATAGCAATTCTGTCCCCAATAGCGAAAATTATGGAAAGATGTGTTCACAAACAACTCCTTCACTACTTAACCCTTAATCGTCTCTTGTCTAACTCCCAGCATGGCTTTCGCCCCCACCATAGTACAACTACCACCCTCCTTTCCTTTGTCGACTCCATTAATAACAATCGTAACAACAAACTAATATCCTCCGCCCTCTTTCTTGACCTGTCAAAAGCGTTCGATATGGTCAATCACCAGCTCCTACTTAATACCCTGGAAAGCCTACATCTGAACACCCCAGCACTAAGCTGGTTTAAGGCGTACCTCACTGGTAGGCAACAAGCTGTCCTGTGGCAAAACAAACTATCAGACCTGCTCCCTAATACCATCGGTGTTCCTCAGGGCTCCATACTTGGTCCTCTTCTGTTTTCCATCTTCATAAACGACCTTCACTCAGTCATCCCCAAATCCACCTGCATACAATATGCTGACGACTCCACCCTGATCTGCTCAGATGTCTCCCTCTCGAAACTCCAAACAACTACTCAACTCTGTTTTACTTTAGTTGCAAAATGGTTCACCGACTTGAAACTCCTACTCAATCCAACAAAAACCAAATTACTTCTATTTTTCCCCAACGTCTTCACACCCCTCAGAAACGAACTCCCAAATACTAACAATACGACCTTCCATGTTAAATCCATCAATGGGACCATCATAGTTCCTGTCACCAGTACCAAATTACTAGGTGTTACCATTGACCATAAGCTTAAATTTGACATACACATTACCCAAACCATAAAATCGGTTAACAAGAAACTTGGATCCATGTACAGAATAAAAAACTTCTTAACCCCCTCTGCCAAATTAACTATTGCCCGCACGCATCTCCTCTCCACTCTCCTGTATGCCTCCCCAGTTCTTTCTTTCCTCAATAAATGTGAACTTAACATGCTCTCTCTTGCCTATAACCATATTGCTAGATTCATAACAGGTTCCCCATATCGCACCCACCATTGCCTTAACCTTAAGAAACTCGGCTGGTTGGAACTGCCCAATCTTCTCAAACTTAACCAACTCACTGAAGCCTTTAAAATAATCAACCAACCGGACAGAACTCCCTCACTGTGCAGTATTCTGACCCCCTACTCCAACCTTAACTCCCTTCGATCAGCTAATAACGTCCAGATCCTAACTATTAAATCTAAGAACTCGGGTGGTGATGCCCTCTACGCCAACTCCATTAGAAAGCCTTGGAACTCCCTGCCAAACAACCTTAGACTCATGACCTCACATAAACAGTTCAAAAATAACCTCAAAGAACATCTTAAGTTACAGTGGCTATGCTCATGTACAGAACCTGACTAACTTATCTATCTCATAACAACCTAGTCCCATACCACCTTAATCCTAATCCCTTACTCAGATTATTAAAATCTCTTGAACTCACAAAGTAACCTGATAATTCGTGACCTAGTCTATTATATCCACTGAGTTTATGCTATATAACTAATATGTATAACCTGCTGCTTTGCTATTTGTGTTTATATAAAATCTATGTTATTCCTATTTTTATCTTGTAAATGTAACATGTATTCTCATTATGTAACATGTATTCTCATCATGTATTGCCATTATGTTGGAGCTTTTCTCCCCGGGCCTCTACTGAAAAGGGATATGTATCCAGCTGGACTAGCCCGGTCAACAAATGTAAAATAAAATAAATAATAAAATAATAAATAAATAATAATAAAATAAAATATTTGGTATGGAAGATGTGACTTCATTAGTAGAGAACTTACATATCATTTACAAGATACAATAACTGGGCTAGACTAGACAGAAACTGTATTTCATAGGAATGTGTGCATTAATTGAAAGCTTCGACACACATCCATTAACAACTTAAGATTATGCACCAGTAACAACTCAGATAAAAATGCAGGATAATGAAGGAAAAATGAGACACTGGCACTTCTCCGCCTAACTAATAAAAAGTGAGAAATTTAGGGAATGGGTAGTGGAAATTATTCAAGAGTTACTAGGGAAGACAGAAATTTCTAGAGAAGTTGTAGCTGTGAGTGGGATAAAATGGAAGTGGAGTTTAAAAATAGGGTAGAAATAAAAGAAAAAGATATATATAAGAAATTACAGGAATTATTTAAAGGTGCTGACAAAGATTAAAGTATTGCAGAATAAGGGAAACTCACAGATCAAGAAAAGGTGCAACTATAGAGTACTAAAGAGAAAATAAGGGAGGCTCTAGATAATATGCATGAGTTTATAAATATTGCTGTTAAGCAACTATTTTTATGATAACATCAGAGCACAAAATCTTTTAGCAGAGCAGCTTAGGAAACAAAAATTAGAAAGGGCTGTTCCCAAACTTAAGGAACTTATAGCAAGAAAAATTGCCAGAGATTCTGTAGAGGCACTAGAGATATTTTGGAAACTTTATGAAAATTTGGATAAAGCAGAAAAATGTGGAAATCAAGAAAAAGCACAAATGGAAATATTTATGGAAGACGTAAATATACCAAGGTCACAGATAGATGAGGCTCAACAATTAATGGTTAAGATAGGAGGAGATGAGATAAAAATGCAGACATACAGTCAATTTGCAGGAACATCTCCAGGAATAGATGGTATTGCTGTGGAAATTTGGAAGCTAGGAGGGAAGAAAGTCTTAAAGATCTGGAAGGTTTTATTTAGCAGTATTTTAAAAGGAGGCGGAACACTATCAAATGCAACTTCATATAGACCCATTTCAATCTTAAACTATGATTACAAAGTGTTTATGCCTAGAATAGCTTAAAGAATTGCAAAAGTGTTGCCAAATTGTTAGAGGTGGATCAATGTGGTTTTCTGGAGGGGAGGCAAACATTTGACAACATTATTAGAACAGTGATGATACAGAGGGAAGCAGCGTGTGTAAAAATGTTGTTGATGGGTCTTCATGCAGAGAAAGCATTCCACAGAGAAAGCTGAGAGTTTATGAGTAGGGCAGTGGAAACATTTGCATTCCTTGATTCAATGATAAGGTTAATGGGGGGGGGTATGAGGGATTGGAGGTAAAAATTAAAGTGGGAAGGTTCCTGTATTACAAATTGCATCTGAACTGAGGAATCAAGCAGGGGTGCCCCCTTTCCCCTTTGTTATATGCTTGGCATTTAGAGCCATTCCCCAGAAAATAAAAGACTCAGAAATTCAATGATATAATAGGTATAGTTATCAAGAAATGTTGGCTTTTTTTGCAGACAATATTGCTTTGTACACAATAAAACCAGAAAAGGACATCTCAGTGTTGTGGAACATCTTGAGACAGTTTCAAGTCTTTTTGGGATATAAAATTAATGGAGATTAAACAGAAGATCTAGCTATAAGCCATGTACCAACACATGAATTGGTCCAGCAATACCCATACTTATAGGGATTTGGTAAAATGAAATATTTAGGAGTAGGGATTAAACAGAATTATGTTATGGCAGATAAGGATATGTGGGAAGAGATTAATCAGGATAACAAAAAAACCCTGAGGAAATAGAAGCTCTTGTTTATGGAAATGGATAGAAAGATGCACGCAGTGAAAATATTTTAGTCCCTTTAGTTTTATATACAGATCAGGTAAATTTTTATCAATTGGTGGAGAAGTTGTGAACAATAATCAATAAGGAGTTGAAGGAATTTATTTGGTAGAGGAAGTTATGGACAATAATTAATAAGGAGTCAAAGGAATTTATCTGGGAGGGGAAGAGGGCAATGGTCAAGTGGGATAAGTTTATACTTAGAACAAGGTGAAAAGGGCAAAGGTTAAGTAGGATAAGTTGATCCATCTAATAGAATATGATGGTTTAGGATTACCTGATTTGAAGGGATATTTTAGAGTTACACAATTAAGGCTCAGATACATAACACAAGCAGAAAGAAATAAATCAAAGTGGAAAGGGATGATGATGAAATGGAGGAAATTCAAGAAATAGAGAGAGTGGGATTTTGGATGCAGATCCTAAAAGAAAATAACAATGTTGGGATTTTGGATGCATATCCTAAAGGAAAATAGCAACAGCCATACAGAATATTATTTAACCCAATGTTAGTTTGAAATTACATTAAGGGAATAATTTGAGGTAAAGTATTTTGAATCTTATTTTGAAAGGGGTCTGAATGGAGAAATGATAAATCAGCAAGCAAAGGAGAATAGTATTGCTGGAAATGGTTCTTGCCCAAGTCTTGGTGAGTACCTTCATGAACTGGATCCCATTTTTCAAAAAATGTCACCATGATGACACTGATATATAGACTTTAATTTATATAGCATATATCATGGACAGTAGCAGGTTAAAAAATAAAAAAGGGAGCTAAGGTACACAAGACCTAGGATAAAAAAGTGCCCAATCTTGGTAGGCACACTGGTGCCAGGAATGGAAAATAAATGACAGTGTAGATTCCTTAAGACATGGAAAGATTCCTGCAATGGGGCCAGCCAGGCCCAGGGGAGGATGGCCACCCTGATGTATAAGGAAGTAGTAGTCCACAGAAATCACAAAAACTGACAGCTCAGAAAAGAACCATAAAGGTGATAGAGTGGGCTTTTGAGGATATGAAAGGCATTATGTACTGTTACTATTATGCAAGAAACCAAGAATTTCCAGACAGAAGATATACAACAAGATTAAGAGATAAATTAGAGGAAAGAAAAATACTTGCACAAGAAAAACTTTCAGAAGCTTCAAATAAAAATGTGTGTTCATTAATACAACAGATTTATGAAAAACATTATATAGACCAAGAAATGTTGGGCTGTTTGGAAAAAGAAGCAACTGAGGAAGTGCAAAAATATAAAGAACAAAATCTAGAGATTTGTGAAAGTTATGAAAAAGAAATATGGACATGGGAAAGAAAGAAAGAAAGATCTGATATAGTACAGTATTTATGCAAAGGAAAAAAGCAAATTAATCAATACAAAAAAGCAGCCCCAAAGATATTCAAAGAGAAATACAGGCAAAGACATCCAGATATGGAAATTTTCACACTACAAAAAATAAGATCACGAAGAGGGAATGTAGAACAGGAGATTAAAGTCAAAGTTAAAAAAAAAATAGAAGATGAAGTTATAGAATACCTGCAAAGTGAAGGATTTAGTGTAGAAAGTCTAACACAGGTTATAGCACAGCATAATGGAATGACGAGTCCCCAAGTAAGGGGAAACAGGAGGAGCAGGAGACATCTGAAGAAGAAATATGGACCTGGGAAAGAGAAAGATATTCAACATGGTGCAATATTTATGCAAAGGAGAAAGCAAAATAATCAATACAAAAGCAGCATCAAAGATATTTGAAGTGAAATATAGGCAAAGGTATCCCAGTATGGAAATTTTTACAATAAGAAACACAAGAAAACAAAGAGGAAAAGTAGAAAAGAGGATTAGTAATGGAGAAGTTAAAGAAATAGAAACTGAGGTTATGGATTACCTGTGAAGTGAGGGATTTAGTGTAGAAAATCTAATATTGATAAACTCACAGTAGGCTAGAGCAATGGATCTCCAAATTAAGGAGAAACCAGTGGCGCAGAAAACATCTGATCAGTTGCCATATGAAGATACTTTGGAGTCTTCCATAGGAAGCCAGTACAAAAGTTCAGTTGGAGTTGTACAACAAGGAAAGGAACAGGAAACTGTGGCAACTATGAGGCAGTCAATGTTGTGGAGTGATGAACCAATGAGTTCCCATATTAAAGAGTAATGGATGATACAGGATGAAACTAAAGACAATAAGGCACAGGAAGATGCTCTGGAACTTTTTGTAGAATGCCCACAGGAAATAGAGAAAAAAGAATTTGCTCTCAGTTTAGAAGAAAATGATTTAAGAGAAGAGTTGACTGATTTAATAGAGATGGACAGACATATTAAGACCAATGAAAGAAAGAGACTACAGAAAGTCAATAAAACCCAAAAAGTTACAAATTTGTTAAAATGAACACAGTTATTAGGACTGTTCATAGAGATTCATGCAATATAACAGAAGTAAATAGGATATATTATTCTGTAGCTAAATTAATAATTGATAAAGTCTTACCACAACACAGGGCAGTAAAGGAAAGGAAGAGGAGAAATCAAATGCCATCATGGAGGTACTGAATAGAAAAAAATATAAAGCAATTAAGACAAGTTGTGTTAATGTTAGAATAGTATAAAAGAGGGAACAGATCAACAAAAATACTCAGAAAGATAGACGTGTTAAAAGCAATGTGCTCTACTACAACAGATCAGGCTCTATCGTGCACTATTGCAAATAATACTAAAAATATCAGCACATGCAGAAAAGCTTAAAAGGTATGCAGATAAATATAAATGAAAAGTAGAAAATTAGCAGTTCATTGATGACACAAAAAAGTTTTTTAGGGAATTGGGAAACAAGGTAAAAGGAATTGAAACACCACCAAAAAAAAAAATAGGTTCATAGGTTCATTTTCATGTGGAACATACCAAGAATGCTAAATGGATAGCCTAGCCTAAAAAATTCCTGGCTATTTCTTCCCACACTATTTACTTCCCTGACCCCTGTCTAGCAGGGCGACTGACGATCCCGGGTGAATTTCCTTTCTCCCATCCAATCGTCAAGGTTCATTTTGAAGAGGACCAAAGAGGCACTCTGCTTGACATGTATGGCAATCTATTCCAGAGTCTGGGAGTCTCTGGGTCAGGAACCTATCCTCCAGCATGTTTCATGATGACAAGGTTTAGATCCCTGGAGTGTGTGGCTCTGAGGTATTGGGATTTCTTTAAGTGTAGTATGTCCAACAGCTCTGGGTTTGACATGGCCTTGTATGTTAAGCAAAGATCGCCTCTGAGTAGACGATATGCGACAGAGTATAGCTGGAGTTTTTTAAGGCGGTCAGCATAGGGCATCTGCTTTTGGCCTGTGATTCTTTTAGGGAGGTATTTCTGTGGCCTTTCCAGTTGTTGCAGATGTCTTGAGAGGAAGGTATATACCAAACGGGGCATTGTATTCTATAATGGGTCTAATGAGGGATGAGTACAGTGGGACAATGACCTCCTTTTTTCTGGATGAAAAGCCCTTAGTGATGAGGTGTGCCACATAGAAGATTTCCTGACTGTTGTGGCGATGTGGTTGTCGAAGGTGAGACCACTGTCCACCTGTGTCCTTAAGTCTCTTATCAAACTTTTGGTGTTTATTGTACTGCCACCTATATGGTAATTCACGGATACATGTTTTTTCCCAAAGGGAATAACTATACATTTCTTGGCATTGAGCTTCAGCCCATGGCTCTGGCACCAAGCATCTGTTTCTGTAAGGCCTTTTTGTAGAGTTTCCACATCATTTGGGGATTCAATAATGGTTCCCAGTTTGTAGTCATCTGCAAACTTTGTTATCCAGAGTCCCTTAGTGTTTGCCTGTACTTCAGAGAAGTAGATGCCAAACAAGAGCAGTCCCAGGACTGAACCCTGAGGTACTCCACTTGTCACTTGTCTGGAGATGGATTTGGAGTCGGCCACTTTTACAGTGTGGGTTCTATCAGTAAGCCAGTTAGCAACCCATTGGGTGACCACCAAAAAAAATAAGAAATAGATACTTTTTGGAGAAATATTTATGATGATCATGTGGAACATACCAAGAATGCTAAATGGATAGAAGAAGTAAAAGAAAGAATAAGAAGTTCAAATGTACAGGAGATGAAATTGATGAAGTAACAGCCAAAGAGATTGAAACAAAGATAAGAAAACCCCCAAATGGAAAACCCCAGGCCCAGATGCAGTACCTAATGCCAGGCTAAAAGTATTGCCATCTTTACATGACAATTTAGCTATGAGTAAGAACTATTTATATGGGCAACCCAAACAGACACCAGCTTGGTTAATAGGAGGAAAAGCAATGGTCCTACTTGAATGAACCTGCAAGCTATTCTAAAAACTACAGACCAATAACCTTCCTTCCAACGACATATAAACTATACATTGGAATTGATGCCGACAGAGTTTATAGTCACTTAGAAGAAAACTCATTCATGGCAATAGAACAAAAAGGTAACAAAAGAAATTCATACGGAATAAAGGATCATTTGTTGTTAAATAAAGTCATAATGGAAAACTGTAAAAAGGGAAAGACTCTGTATGGCATGGATAGACTTTGTAAAAGCATTTGACAGTATCCTACATTCATGGATAAAAAAGTGCTTAAAAATATATGACACACCCAAGTCTGATCGATTACATTACAGCGACCATGAAACAGTGGCAAACCACTTTGCAGTTAAGTCATGATAAAGGACAAATTATTATTCCAGGGATAAAAATTCAAAAGGGGATATTCCAGAGTGACTGTCACCACTGCTTTTTTGTCTTGCCCTTAACCCATTAAGCTGTCTACTTAACAGATTAGGTTATGGCTACAATTTGGCTCCCAGAAAACAACAAAGTGTAAGGACTTCTCATCTTCTTTTGTAGATGATTTAAAACTGTAGATTTCATCAGATGAGGAACTGAAAGCACAACTGCAAGTGGTCAAAACTTTTGTAGATGATATAAGAATGTCATTTGGTCTTGACAGATGTGCAAAAGCAGGAAAGCTGCAGAACCAAGGAAACATCAGTTCGGGACAGGAATGTGATATAAAAGAATTTGAGCAAGAAGGAGTGTATAAATATTTGGGAACTGATGAAGGATCAACAATAAAACATGAAAAAATGTGAATAAAACTTAGTAAGGAATATTTTACATGAGTAAAATTAATACTGAAAACAGCATTGACTTATAAGAACAAAGTCCAAGCTATAAACCAATGTGCTCTTTCTGTCCTAACATGCAGGTTTTGCATGATTGACTGGGCCCAAAAGGTGCTGGATAGGTTGGACAGGAAAACAAGAAGGATGCTACATGCTCATCAAATGATTTATAAAAACTGGGGTGTACCGAGACTATATATTCCCAATTCTGAGGGAGGTATGGTTCCTCCTCAAAACTGATTACATGCATAGATCTGCAATCATCAGACAGCATACATATTTGTGAACTCACAAGACCCAAATGTAGTAAAAGTTTTAAAATATGAGAAGAATAAGTCTAAGATGACTTCCCTGCTTAGTTTAGCAGAAGCTTATCAGCGTCAAGTGGGAATGGAAATCAAACCAGAAGTAGATAAAAATCAGGCAGCAACTATGTGCCAAAAAAGAAAATAAAGAATGTAAGATGAAGGATCAGGTGAAAAGCCAAGAAATATGGAAAATGCATAAATACAGTTGCAAGTATAGAAAACTCTTGGAACCACCTCATGTTGATCATGAATGAATGCAGGAATGGTTAAGGAGAGGTGAATTTAAACAAAAAGATGAAAGGTTAATATTGGCAGCCCAAGATAATGGACTACGTACACATTGGTTTACAAAGTCCATTGAACATGTGGAAGAAATAGACAAATGTAGGCTTTGTAAAACAGAATTGGAAACAGTCACACATCTTGTTGGATGTGATATACTACTAGCAGAAGGACTGTATATTGAAAGGCATAATAATGTGACAAGACTGTTGCATTGGGGATTGTTCAAACATTATAAATGTGAAGCTGCTGAAAAACACTGGAAACATGAGCCAGAAAGCATAATAGAAAATGATGAAGTTTATATCACATGGGATCACCCATTACCAACAGATAAAAAATAGATGCAAGAAAAACAGATATAATAGTCCAGGAAAAGAAGACAAAAGTAGCATTGATCATTGAAATCACTACACCCAGTGTCTTATGTACAGTGACAGTCATAAAATACCAGGATTTTCAGGCGGAAACAAGGGCAATGTGGAAGGATACTCAAACAATTCTAAAAGTAGTATGAGCAATGGGTCTTGTAAAAACATTTACAGTCATATGTAGATATGTTATTGACACATGTAACTCTGTACGAATTGTAGCAGGAGTCATTACTGGGCACCTTGCAGATCCTGCAAAGAACACTTCTGACTACCATCAAAGATTGAAATAATAGTAATTTCATGAACTTTAATCATGCTTTGACTTAGGAATGGGGTCCATTCCCGTCACGGTATTAGAAAACCAAAATACTTGGAGAAATTAAAAACAAAGAATATTCTATACATGAGATAGCAGAAAGTATTCTGAAAATTAAGCTGCACGAGAAAGGAGATTTTGCTGATAGGGATGACTGCAGTTAGGGGTACAGAGAATAAGCAAGAGGGGGCTGTAATTTATTGGGGAAAACAGGCAAAGGAACCAAGGTAACAGGAGCAAATACCTAGAGAGGGAAAGGTAATAGAATGGCAAGAGGCCAAGAAGACTTTTGGAATGCTTACTAGAGACTGTCTTCCCCTATCAGAGACGATATCAGAGTATAGTCAAAAAGAAAGGGATAGGGGAATCCTGAGAGCTTTTTGTTGAATCTAGAACAGAAGCTGCTGTTAAAAAGGGATAAATAGTAGGGTATATTAAATATTGAATGATAACTATAGGAATTAATCCGAGGAGGTTAAAAAGTATGCGGATGACAGATTGAATAAGCAATTCACAAAGAAAAAATGGGAAGAAATATATATGTGGCTCCCAATAATGCCAAAGGCTAGAAGATTTATGATTTTTGCCTGGCAGTGCTTTCATATGTATTTTATACCCCAAGAAGACTCCAAAGCATTTCTTCTCAGGTAGATGGCAAACACTGAAGTTGTGATATGGAAGAAGGAGGTAACTGGGACATATGTTTTGGGACTCAAATGAATTGGGAGACTTCAAAAATTCCATAGAGTACTCTGTCAGAAATATTGGGTGAGCAAATTGGTGTTGCTAAGGAAATTACTTTTGTGACCTTCTGAATTCTGAATTGCCTAGACATAGACCGAGCTAAGTTTAATTTTTTGGCTGCCAAAAAGCAATTACTAGAAAATGGAAATCAGAGTTTAAACTAGCTGAATTCGACATATCGAATATTGTAAGAGAAATAAAAGAACTGGAATTGGGATCTTTAGAAAAGGGTTAGGAGCTATCAACATGAGACATGCTGTTTATTTACCATGTTTGGTGCCCACCTATGAGTGACAGAACTGGGTATCTGTTGGGGGAGGCAGATGGTGGATGAAAAAGAATTTAGAGTGAACTCTGTAACGTGATCATTCCCTTGGCTTGGTGGGGGTTGGGGGTGGAAGTGGGAATTGAGCATTGTGTCTGATAGCTCCAATGTGAAATATCTTTGTTGCGAGTCTTTTTTTTCATTTTTTTTTTTCTGGCTGGAAACCAGATAGATATATGGGCAGTGTGATAATAGGACATTTTTCACAGCACCAGATATATACATATATATATTTTTTAATTTTTATGGCACTCAGCAATGAGGTTTGAGTGCCCTATAGGAACAATTGGAAATGCATCATTGTAGCTGTTATTTCACCACTTTTGTGAATCAAACATTAGAAAGGATTGACCTATGTTGTCGGAGGGGGTGGGCTCACTGTACAAAAAAGTAAAGGGCAATTGCTTGATCACTTCTAAATTATTATTGGTATGGTTTAGGAGGGTTGGTATCTATTAAATAGCATCATACCTATTATATTTTTTGTTAATTCCTTCTCAGAAAGGGCACATTTTATTAGGACAGTATTTGTGTTTTGTACCCAAGTATCTTATTGGAAGCCATTAAGTTTTTTCTGAGAACTGCCTTTGATGAACTAACATGCAGTCTATTATATTAAAAACATAAAGAAATAAAATATGAAATAAACACTGACTTCAGATAGCCAATCAAAAATGGGATTACTAATAAAATGGATGCAATTCTAAGAAAAAAACTAACTAAAAATATAACAAAACAATGAAATTAACAAAGTCTGACATAATTGTCATGAAATACTATGAATAAATTAATAAAATAAAAATGAAATAAATATTAAAAGGTATCTCAAAACTAGATTAGAAAATCTTCCTTTTGCCCACCTTTCATGAAATGTCTGCAAGCTACCAAAAAACCTTTTCCTCATTTAAGTGAAACAGCTCTACCAAAAAAAAAATATACAGAACAATGGAATATGTTGCCATTGGTTCATTTAATACTTGAGCTATCTTGTATTTAGGATAAGGGAACTTGGTTTTTGCCATTTATTATGAAACTCATTCACTTGCCCCCACCCAGTTACTGCAGTGCTGATTCTCAATACAGCCACGGTATAACCACCTGATGCTGTTGACCAATACCCCAAGCACATCCCCCTACCCTTCACACAGGAAGACGCAAACAGACAGAGCCTCATTGTTCCTCTTCCTGCACACATGAGCTCCCACATGTGCCTGATCTGTGACACAACCCATTTCACACTGTTGTGGACATAGTTAGGGCTTTATCCTTCATGCTAGCCGAGCTAGCATAATGGGAAGCTTTGTAGTTTGTTGTTTTATTGGTTGAAACAGAATTTATTAAGTGTTAGCACCTGTATTAGTTTGTCTTGAACTTCTGATAGGGATTCTGTAGCTCTGTGTCTGTCTCTATCTCTTTATGTATGTATGTATATATGCATATAAAACTCAACATTTAAATATTTGTATTAATTAGTCTATCTGTTCATTTATATGTTTGTGTGCATACATTTTCTAAATGACGTTATCTGGTGAGAGTCAGGGTGGGAGAAAGCTTTACAGGGGATAACTTGATTTCTCTAGCTGTAGCAACAGTCTTCAAGTTATTTTGTAGGATCTCCGGACATTTACAACCAAGCTGATCCCTTCAATGTCTCCTGGGTTTGTTCCAAGACTTCTTTTTAGTAGGCCATACCTGATAAATATTCCTTACATCCCAAGATCCCAGTTGAGTGATAATGCCTTGTGGGGGATGCCATTTCTGCACTTGTATCTGTGATCTTACCCTATGACTCACTACCTCCCTGCCTTACCTTACTCATGCATGTTAACTCTAACCCTACACATTAATTTAGGTAAACTCCTTGACCTAGCAGTAGCAGTACACAAAACACTCAGGCGCAGTCTGCAGACACAAGCAACACTAAATCTATTCCCTTATTTAGGTTTTACTCTTAATCATAGCTCACAAACACTTGCATACACACTCCTATCTCCACTTACCTCTACCACATGAATATCTCTTCAGTAAAAGTAATGTTCCATGTTGCTTGTTTTCATAACTCCTGCAGATGACCATTCACAAATAGGACTATCTCTGACAACAAAAACAGCTATTGAGTTTCTGTGCTTTGAACAAAAGCAGGTAACCCATCTCATCTGCTATGATTGTGACATATCACTATAATTTTTCTCTCAAGTTTACTTTTGCTTCTTAATGATTTGATTTATTGTGTGGACATACACATACATAAAGCTTATCAGTGGATTTACAGGGTTTTAATAAGTTTAGACATGCTGCTGTGGAAAATTAGAAAGCATCACTCTTTCTGGCCATCTGCTCTGATTTCTGAAGGCCAATGTTATTATTTTTAGTGCTTTTGACCTCTGTCTTCTTCCTTCCTTTTTCATTTTCCTGTGTTTATATTTTAACTTCTTTATTTGGAGGTTTTATTTGGCCTTGCTTGCTTTGAATTCCCGCTTTGCTTTTGCCTAGTTCCCATTAATTTCAGCTGCCTATTTATGCAAGTTTCCCCCTGCATTTTATCATATATTTATTTGCTTCCTTATTTACCTATTTCACTTGTTTGCTGGGTATTGCCACTGAGTCAATAGTCCCAAAATTGGAGACACTCGCAACGTAACAAGTTGCAGAATATACAAAGGCAGTAAATGTTCCCATGCTCTTTGAGTTATTCTGTCTTTTTCTTTATGTGTACATGCACACAAGCACATACACAAACACACATGCTATATATATATATATATATATATATATATATATATATATATATATATATATTTATTATTTATTTCAGTTTGGTGACCGGGGAGGATCACTGGGCTAAAGAGCCCATTTCAGTGGAGGCCCGGGGAGAAAAACTCCATAGTACAATGTTACAAAACATAATGATCACACAAGTAAGAAGTACAAATAAAATACAAAGATAAAATTGATTTACATACAAAGGGTTGAATTTCTAAACAGTAGATAGAATGCATTCAAGTAGGTAGTCCTTCAATTAAGCAACTCGGAAGTTAGAGAAAAGTGTCCTGGAGGATGATAGGCAATAAGCATAAGGTTGGGAGTAGTTATTAGTTACATTAACAATGTATGACTAAGAAAGAAATTTGGAAGGTATGAAGGTTAGCCAGGAGAGAAGGAAGAGGAGAGCTTGGGAGGTATACAGTGAAGTATGCAGTTACATTTTCGGTGAGTATGCAGGTAGGAGAGGTGTTGTGTTTTGAAGGAGTGTAGGTTGTCACAGGTCCTCAGGGTAGAGGGAAGGGCATTCCATTTTTTAGCAAGGGAAAAGGAGAGTAAAAGCTGACCAGCTGGGCACTTAGGTTTGTGGACGGAAGATCTTAGGGGTCTGGGGGGGGTGTAAGGTTGAAGAATATTGGAGAGAGCGGGGCAGAGGGTGGGTTGAAAGATTAATTTGTGGGCTGAGACAATTTGGAGGTAGTCTAGTTGATTGGGGAGTTCAAGCCAATTTAGAGTTTGTAGGGATGTGCAGTGATGAGAGAGGGAATTTGCCTTGGTGGCGAATTTGGAAATGTTATTGTAGCATACTTCCAGTTTGGAGGTTAGGGTAGAAGATAGATTCGTAAGCAGAGGGGCACCATATAGAAGAGATGGGAGGAGATATGTAGTGGCCAAGGTATGTCGAGTAGAGGGGGAAAGGAATTGATTATTTCTGTATAGTAGGCCGAGTTTTATATGGGTTTTCTTGATATTAAGTTGGATATGGGTATTGAATTTTAAGTGTTCATCGATTGTGACCCCTAGGAGTTTAGCGGAGGGAATGGTGTTAATGATGGAGTTGTTAAGGCAAGAAATTTGAAATGAATTTTTTTCGGTGGTGGTGGATTTTGAGTGGGTGAGCAGAAGCATCTTAGTTTTGTTAGCGTTAAGTGAGAGGTGATTTTGGTGCATCCATTTTTCAGTGGTTGTAAAGGCGGTTTGAGTTATAGACTGGAGTTCTTTAAAGCTGGAAGCAGAGCAGATCAAAGTTGAGTTGTCTGCATATTGGGCAATTTTAGTATTGGGAATAGCTTTGTGGAAATCATTAATGAAGATGTTAAATAGTAGAGGGCCAAGTATGGAGCCTTGGGGAACTCCTGTGGGGGTGGGAAGGAAGCTGGAGGAGGCTTGGCCCCATTTCATGGCTTGGGACCTGTCTGAAAGGTAGCTAGAAAACCAGGATAGAGTTTTTGGGGAGATGTTGAGGTTAGATAGATGGTTTAGTAGATGGGAGTGGGAGATGGTATCGAAAGCTTTGGATAAATCTAAGAGAACAGATGAAACTAAGTTACCAGAGTCTCG
Source organism: Protopterus annectens (assembly GCF_019279795.1). Taxonomy (NCBI): domain Eukaryota; kingdom Metazoa; phylum Chordata; order Ceratodontiformes; family Protopteridae; genus Protopterus; species Protopterus annectens. The sequence goes on from NC_056737.1 coordinate 144,628,922, forward strand.
AGCTGAACTGACAGAGTGTAAAAAGGAGAGAAGGGCTGTGTTGGTATTATTTCCAGGGCGGAAACCGTGTTGGGTAGGAGAGAGCAGCCGGTGTTCAGTTAGGAATGGCATGAGCTGCAGGTGGATGCATTTTTCAAGAATTTTTGAGATAGGAGAGAGGACGGCTATGGGGCGGAAGTTGGAGTAGTTACAGTTTTTGCAGCTTTGTGGAGTGGAAGAATAAAAGCAGAGTGCTGTAGTTTGGGTACATTGGACTCGAGAAGTGATCTATTTATCAGGATGCTGATAGGGAGAGCAATACTGTCGGAGGCAATTTTTAAGAAGGAGGAGGGGATGTTGTCAGGGGCATTGGTGCAAGGTTTGAGTTTGGAGAGAAGCTTTTTTATAAGGTGGGTGGATACAGTTTTAAGTTCAAAGATAGGGGGAGAGGGAGGTGAGGATGTGGAAACTTGGGCAGGGGGGGGTGGGGGGATGTTGTTGGGGAAGGTTTTGGTTAGCTCAGCAATAGAAGAGGTGAAAAATGTGTTGAATAGTTTGGCAATTTCTTGGTCAGATTTGCTAGTATCAGGGCAGGGGTTGTTTGTTGTACCAGGCTTAAGAAGAGAGTTAATAGAATTCCAGAATTGTTTGGGATTTTTTGCATGATTTATTTGTAAATGGTTGTAGTAAGACTTTTTATCTATTATGACACTTTTTTTGGCTAGGTTTCGTAACTGTTTGTATTTAAGTAAGGATTCAGGTTGTTTATGATGGAGATAGCTTTTCCAAGATTTATCTCTTTGTTGCATAATTTTCTTGGTTTCTTAGAGTTGTTCTCCTTCACCTGATGAGTACTGACCTCTGAACTGATTATTATATGGAAGGGTATGCAGGGAGTTAAATGGGGGATTTGGTGATGCTGTGGTCCCCATGAAAAATTTCAGTAAGAATTCCACTTTGAATTCTGTTTTTTTTTCCTTTAAATTGAGTTGGATCTGCAATGTCATTTGTACTTATATTAAATTATATTAATTGGTAATTTGGTAATTGGTAATTAAATTAACTGGAATTAATTTGGTGTCATTGATGTAATATGGCATGCGGGCCTTATCCGGAAGATACTTTTTGAAGGAGTTTGCCTGAGTTGCCAGAGTGGGCTATACCAAGAAACGTGCTGTGGAAGCTCATTGCAGATGTGCTTAAAAATGCATCTGAGACAAAATAGATTGACCACTTTCATTTTAATATCACACAGAAGTAAGGTTTTCTTAAGTCATGAACAGTTACTTTGTCTGACCTGCATTTTCCCAACTGTCTGTAAGATGCTCTGCATTTTCTACATCTAAAGTTCACCTGATACTGCCCTAACACTTACATTTTATGTACATTAAACATTTTTTGAGTTTGTCTTCACTACTTATGTGACCCATGTTTAACTGCTGCACATCACCGGGGTGCTAGATTTCCTCCACCTCTCCCTAGTTTTTTTCTTTCCCACCTCTAGTTTTCTTTCCTGATGCAGTGTATGTAGCACTCTAACTGTAGTGGTCAGTGAACGGACATTCTCTCATTACTTTTAATCTGCTGTTAGACAAGTCTATTGCCCTACAACTACAGATTGTCATAAATATCTTTCAGCAGTTTTGTTGTTTTTCTGCAGTATTCATCTTATAGTATTCCACTTTGTTAATCAGCTAGTTTTATGGTGCAATTGGAAACACATTTTAAGTTAAATTTGTAATACACACTTGGATTGACTTGGTTACTGACTGTTTTTTCAACAGGGTTGTCACAAACAGGATCCAGGTCTGTCATCTAATGCATGGGATAGTTTTATATCTACCCAGTAGGCTTTATTGCACTATCCTGCTTCCATGCTGCTGTATACATTTAAAATTCTATTCTAGCAATCCACACAATCTTTACATCTTTATGTGTTTTGTAGGTTATCCGTTAGTGTGCTGGTGATGTGTGACCATTGAATAGGGGATTGTAGTGCTGCTTTTTGTTAATTTGTACTTTTTAAGGCTATAACAGCCTACCTTTTTAGTAATATATTCACACTTATATAACATTGCATTTTGCGATCTGTTAAAATGTTTTAAAATTTCTGTTGAAATGCCAGGTATCTGTGATTGCTCCAGAAACTAGTAATGGACATTTTTTCTAAAGCTGTGCCTTCATCAGACATTGGCAAAAAAGTAAAAGCATAGCTTAATACTATTACTTAAAAGTCACATGATGCTCCCCTTACAATCAGGGAAAGGAATACTGAATAATTCATTAATTACATCATGGATCCCCGCCCATCAAAGTTAATTCCAAAAAACTTAATTGTATGTGTTAAAGACCTATGCTTTGACTTATGCAACTAAATTGGAAACAAAGTTAAAAATCTAAGTACTTAAGCATGTAAAACTATACACAATAACTTGTGCGATATGGTCATTAGTTGTTTTTGAAAATATTATTATACTAAAACTCATAAAATATATGACGATATACATGCAGCATTTTTTAATGTACCTTGCCTGCACTTTAGATTTAAATACCTAGAAATATCACTAAATTAGAAGGATAGGTATTCCAAAATTAAATGTTAAATGCAGTAACATCTTACAGCATTCCACTTTGGGTTGCCACGAACAGGATAGGTTCTGGATCCAGGTTCTGTGCTTGCTCCGTTCACCCTCACTACATTTGGGTTCACTCTACTATCTAACCCTACCCCCAATTCCCACCCAACCTCACTAATCTTAAATTTATTCCTAACCACTGGCCACACCCCCTCCACTAGTTATCCAATCACACCAGGCAAACCCATAATTAATAATTAACCAATCACTATATCAGGGGCTCTCTCATTTAACCTGCTATAACTACCTACAGTACCCTCCTCCCTCATTAATTCTTCCAAACACCATCTTTTCAAGCCAGTACTTAACGCTACCTTATATACTAATGCAATGTTACTCCAGCACTTTGCACTATGTACTTTGCTTATTACAGTCTGCCTCCTTACATCTTATCAGAACAAACAAGTTAATACTTTTTACTGTCCCACTGACCCATTCATCCCCACATCTCACATTTCATTACCCAACATTATTATATCTCTACACCTTTATAATAGCTCCAGTACAGAACTGTTCTCATTTAAATACACACACTTAAAGGCAACCCCACACTCACAATGTAAATACACTAAACTAGTTAACAAACTTGCACACCTGTTCCTCTTCAACTCAATCAAGATCAAACTAAGTGGTGACATCCATCCCAATCCTGACCCCCAACCCCATAAAAAACCCACCTCTCAGAGCAATCTATGCTCCCCAAACATCAACAATCTTCCATGCAATAACTCTGACCTCCGTTTCTTAAATATGAGCTTGAGAAGTATACTAAATAAAACCCATAAATTCCATACAGATCTCACTCAATACTCCCCTGAACTAGAAATCCTAAACAAGAGATGGCTAAAACCCCACGTACCAGATAGTGAAATACTAACTCATGGTTACATCATTCACAGACTTGACAGAACCCATAAGTGAGGAGGCAGTGTAGCCTAATACACAAAGAAACTATAAAATTGGATTTAGCTTCATCTTAACCCCCCCCCCCCAAATCTCAAGAATACTGAAATACAAATCAACCACCTTCATCTTAATGGAAAGAAGAACAACATCATTATTGACATATACATCCCCCCAGGTAATAAACCATCCATTACTAAAAACCTCCTTTACCGGTGCGCAACCATCTTTAATCAAGAAATTATAATGGGGGACATCAATATGGATTTGTATACCTGCTCTTTAGACAATCCCTCCAACTTTATTAATCTGCATAGTTTCAATCAAATAATTCAATCCCCCACCAGATTCGACAAACATGACAAAAAACAATCAATTTTAGACTGGATTCTAAAAAGCAAACCCTCACTCTGCTACCAAGCTTGTTGTCCCCAGACATCCCAAGCAATCATCTACCTACATACCTACTAAGGCAATGAGTGATGCACAGCTACAGGTATCCCACTCCACAAGGGGGGATCCACTTTGGATCCCGGGAACTACTGCCCCATCAGTCTGACGAAACTGATCTGCAAGGCCATGGAACGTATTATCATAAACAAAGACATTGGCAACCTTAAAACACTGGACCCCACCCAGTTTGGGTTCGTGAAGGGCCGATCTTATCTCCTGAACCTGATTGACTTCTTCGAATCAGTCTCCAGAGCCATGGACGAGGGTAAGACAGTCCACACAGCCTATCTGGACCTCACCAAGGCCTTTGACACCATCCCCCACTCTGGAATCATAGATAAACTTACTTAGCTGGGCATTAATCCCTACATTATTCGATGGGTTGCCAGTTGGCTTACAGACAGAACCCACACTATAAAAGTAGCTGACTCCAAATCCAGCTCCAGACAAATGGAGTACCTCAGGGTTCAGTCCTGGGACCTCTCTTGTTTGGCATCTACTTCTCTGAAGTACAGGCCAACACTAAGGGACTCTGGCTAACAAAGTTCTCAGATGACTGCAAACTGAGAGCCATTATTGAATCCCCAAATGATGTTGATACTCTACAAAAGAGCCTTACAGAAACATATGCTTGGTGCCAGAGCCATGGGCTCAAGCTCAATGCCAAGAAATGTATAGTTATCCCCTTTGGGAAAAAACATGTACCCATGAATTACCACATAGGTGGCAATACACTAAACACTGAAAGTGTGATAAGAGACTTAAGGACACAGGTGGACAGTGGTCTCACCTTCGATAACCACATCACCACAACAGTCAGGAAATCCTTCTATGTGGCACACCTCATCACTAAGGGCTTTTCATCCAGAAAAAAGGAGGTCATTGTCCCACTGTACTCATCCCTCATTAGACCCATTATAGAATACAACACCCCATTTGGTATGTACCACTCAAGACATCTGCAACAGCTGGAAAGGCCGCAGAAATACCTCACTAAAACAGATGCCCTATGCTGACCGCCTTAAAAAACTCCAGCTATACTCTGTCGCATATTGTCTACTCCGAGGCAATCTCTGCTTAACATACAAGGCCATGTCAAACCCAGAGCTGTTGGACATGCTGCACTTAAAAAAATCCCAATCCCTCAGAGCCACATGCTCCAGGGATCTAAACCTTGTCATCACAATAAACAAAACATGGTGGAGGGATAGGATCCTGACCCAGAGACTCCCCATATTCTGGAATAGACTGCCCATACATGTCAAGCAGAGCGCCTCTTTGGCCCTCTTCAAAAGGAACATTGATGATTGGATGGGAGAAAGGAAATTCACCCCAGGGGTCACGTGAGTCGCCCTGCTAGACAGGGGTCCAGGGAAGTAAATAGTGTGGGAAGAAATAGCCAGGGAATTGTTATGGCTAGGCTTGTATAGGCCCTAGGGCCGATAGCCTAGTACCAACCTATGAACATATGTGTAAACCCACCAAAAAACATCATTTACAAGAATATCTGCAACAAAAAAAACTTTTCTGCTAATGCCTTTGGCTGCCTCCTGAATCAATGTGACTGATCCCCTTTAAAACATCTCTATCTAGATTCAGCTGTGCAGTATTTCAATGATCTATTCCTCAATATCCTAAACAACCTTAGAAAGACATGCAAAAACTCTGACCTCCTTTTCTTAAATATGAACTTGAGAAGTATACTAAATAAAATCCATAAATTCCATACAATGCAACAATACAAAAAAAAAAAAAAAAAAAACACCTGCATAATCACCAGAAATTCTTGCTATCCATTAAACAATTGCTTAAGCTCAGACAGAGCAAAACTTCAAATACAACTACAACAAATTCCACAGATAGTATTGCCTTGCAATTTAAGATACACTTTATAAACTCTGTACTATTCATAGTAAAATTAAAGCATTACCCCTCTAACTGTTCCCACAACACCAGAAAGAAACTTTAATTCCTTTTCAGTCAAGCCAGTTCAAATAAACACCATCAAAAAACTTCTGTCCAAACTAAAGCCCTCATCCCTAGCAGCTGACCAACTCCCTAATGAATTCCTTGGATTAGTAGCAGATACCATCTTCTACCCTGTATCCATACTAATAAATCATTCCATTGCCAAGCACTACATCCCCAAGCTTTGGAAAATCTCTTATATCAACCCTCTCCATAAAGGAGGTACTTCAACAGGGTTCTCAGACTACAGGCCTATTGCTATCCTCCCCTCCTTAGCCAAGATACTTGAGAAAATGCATACATACTTAACTTCTCAACTACCTACTAAACAGTAACTTCCTATCTGCAACATGGTTTTAGACCAAAAGATAGTTGCATGACTGCTCTTGTTAGTTTTACGAACTCAATCAACCAACTCAGAAATAACAAACAACTAGTCTTGGCTATCTATCTGGATATGGCAAAAGCCTTCAATACAATAGCACACCAAAAACTACTCAGTGAGCTAGCTTCCTTAAACCTTACCCAACCAGCCCTCTCCTGGTTTCTCAGCTACTTAACTGAGTGCCAACAGGCAGCCAAGTGGCAAGACGAATTCTCTATACTAATGCCTGTCTCGGTAGGTGTACCCCAAGGCTCAGTTCTTGGTCCACTACTCTTCACCATATTCACCAACAAACTTAGCACAGCTACCTAACATGCAACTATAGTACAATATGCAAACAATTCCACCCTCATAAGCTCAGCCCCCTCCATCCCAGTACTCCTACAAATAACCCAACAAGCTTTCCACGATATTGAAAACTATCTCTCAGACTCTCAACTTGTTCTCAATCCAAATAAAACAAATCTTATGCTCTTCATTAATAGCAAAACTCCCAATCACCCTTGTCCTTTCTCAATCTACTCTTCAAATAAAACTAAAATCGAACCTGTCAACCACACCAAACTCCTCAGTGTCACAATTGACAACAGCTAAAATTTGACAAACATTTAGCTCCATCTCCATAGCCAGGATATATCTACTCTCCACCTTACTATACACCTAGCCAAAATTCGCTAATCTCAGAAAAACAGATTCAAACAAACTAGAGGCTTGCTATAACAAAATTGCCAAATGTGCTACCACTGCTCAGCACTACATCAACTAAAATGGCTTGAACTACCCAGTCTTCTATCCCTTAACCAAATATCGTTCTCTCATTCCATCCTGTATCATCCAGATTACTGCTCTGCATTCAAGAACCTAGTGCATCCCCACACCAGCTCCAGACCCCTGAGATCCTTCAACAAACTGCTACTTAATGTAACCAAGTCCAATAACAGTCATGGTGTTGCTCTGTTCTCCAAACAAACATCCAAGTTTGGAACTCCATGCCTCTCACAATACTAAACACTCCCAACACATCAAAATTCAAGCAACTACTTAGGGAACAATTAACAAACAACTGGCTCTGCCCCTGCTCTAAGCCAGACTGAATGTTTTTTTCCACCTTTATTAAACAACCCCACTATTTCCATGTCCCTCTTAATCCATATTATGTCTATTACTTTTCAGTTCCTCATCTACCACCTAGATCTCCCTGCATTCATTGTACAATATAGTGACAAATTAGTAACTGCAAAATAAGTTTCATACAGGTTTGGAAAACAGGATCAATAATCAGCTGTTTTTGGTATATTTCTAATGTGTATCTTGCTCATTCTGTGTCCTCTTGATGTACCAGCAATACCATAATATCCACCAACTGATCAGTCACTTTTTTTCTCAAATGTTATGTACTATCTTGCATCCAAATTAACTTATTTTTCAACACTACTGAATCCACTTCTATAGACTTACTCCTTGTTTTTAAAAAACACTACTTATTATAGACCACGACAAAATCTCCGCACTTCAACTGAATACACCATCCAAAAAATCCAGATATGGAAGAAATAAAGCGCACTAAATACTTTAAATAAAACACCCAAATGGTAAAATCCAATGTTTTATTCTAGCGCCTTAGTGTCACAATTTAATTAATTTAAGCACAAATTACAACCAATCAAACAATTAAACCCACTTAATTCTTAAAGCAAACATTTCCAATTAATTTAATTGTTTGATTGGTTGTAATTTGTGCTTAAATTGTATAAAGGTGAAGTTTTATGCAACCTTTTTTATATTCCAAGAAGGTGGTGACACCAAGGTGCTAGAATAAAACATTGGATTTTACCATTCAGGTATTTTATTTAAAGTATTTAGCGTACTTTATTTCTTCCATATCTGGATTTTTTGGTTGTTGCACTCTACTTATTATAACCTACTTAATGCTTTTTGTAATATTGCAATTGCAATTCTTTTTTAATATTGGTATTTGATTATTTGTTTGTTACAATGTCTTCTTATTTGCAATGTGTTGTAATTTCTGTAATGTGTTTTCATTTGCTGTGGAGCTTTTCTCCCCGTGCCTCTACTGAAAAAGGGTCATTGGCCCAGTCGGTCTTTCCCAGTAAACAAATGTAAAATAAAATAAATAAATAAATACAAATATTAAGTAGTCTTTTCTGCCTATAACTTCTACTTCAACCTTCTTACTGGGCTTCTTACTTATCTGCCTTCTCTAAAACCTGTTTTGGACTCCCAGCCTGCCTTCCTTGTTGTTCATCTATTCAAGCCTAATCACACTCCTTTCCCAAGATGTTTCTCTAAATCAGACAAGAGTTTCCAATCTCTCTCTCTCTCTCTCTCTCTCTCTCTCTTTCTGTGTTTTTTGCCACTTCTTCAGTTACTACCCTATCTTGGTCATGTATATACAGCCCTTTTTTGCTTCAGTTCATCCATACTGCAGTCCTTGCCCTCTCTGGGCCTTCCCCAGTTATTCTGTGATACATAAATACTGTGGGAAGAAATAGCCAGGGAATTGTTATGGCTAGGCTTGTATAGGCCCTAGGGCTGATAGCCTAGTACCAACCTATGAACATGTAATCACTTTCCTTCCTACCTCTGTGGCCTACATACAACTCATAAATCATGAACTTAAGTGGTTCTTCTAGCATGTTCTAGTTATTTCTCATTCTTTCATTTCAATGCCACTTGCCTACTCCTCATCTGTTCTTGCTGGGGGAAAGGTAAAAAAAAGAAGTTGTGTCCTTAACCCAGTACAGTGGACTTAATAGTACATTTTCTGTCCACCATGTCAGTATTAGTAAGTGGCATTCCATAATTAGCAGACACACACATCAATGCTTCAGAAAGAATCACAGGCTCTCCTGCTTTCAGTAGGAATGCTGATGCAATTGTAATTCCAATAAGCCCTCCTTAGTCAACAATAAGTGGCGTATGCTGGGAAAGAAAAAAGCAGCAAGAAACATGGGTGCTAATAACTTCTTTTATTTCAAGGATTGTTTCAATTTTACAGCAAACAGAAAGTCTTATACATCTTCTTCTAGCTCACTACTGCCAGCTATTGGCATAGCATTGTAGTTCACCTCAAATAATCTGAGAAGGATATTGAGGGAATCATTCTGAAGATTTGACCATCATCAAAGATCTTTTAAGATAATTTTCTGTAAAGAAAAGGTCTGGTTGAAGGCTTGTTCTGAATGATCACATATATAAGCTTGAAAAACTATTCTGTTTTACTTACATGTAGATCTGTAAAAAAAAACGTGGCTATGCAAGATGCATTGCGCTCTGGAGCCTTTGAGGTATATGAGAAAGTTATAGCTCACAGGCTGAACTTTGTGAAACAAAATGCCATTTCCCTTCTTTTTACTAAGGTAGGAATACATTATATTGGACTGTATATAAATATGGCCTTAGGTAATGGCTAGATTAGCTGAAGCTGGACCAAATGAGAACTTTCTCTTTTTACTGTATTACCTAACTTTCAGAAGTGTGTTAGAACCAGTTCCTAGCTGACTAGCAATTCTCATGATGATGCTGCAAACCTTTTGATGTCAGAACCAGAAAGACTGCTGCCAAACAATAGGACGATGTCATAGCCCTCAACCAATCAGGAATGAATCTCAACAGAATCAGGGCAAATCCAGAAATAATCAAGGGCAATCATGGACACTTTTAAAATATATGCACTATTAACTTGAGAGATTAACCAAATAAGAGAATGTGAATTAATACACATTTTATGAACTAAAAGAAGTCTATAACTTTAATTACTATCATTATTTATTAAGTGCAATTCACCACCTTTTCTCCAGCAGTCATCAGTTTTAAGAGGGATTAAGAGGCACAGACCTAAAACTTGAGTCAAAATCAAGGACAATTTAGAGGTACGGTGGATGTCCTTGCAGCTGTCACCAGACCAAAGAGAATGGCTGTAAATTCTAATAGTGATGATTTTGTGAGACATTTGGGGTGGAATGAATAAATAAGCTGAAAATGTGTCTTCCGTGAGCTTGGTAAATATCCATGCATATTGTGAAATAAAGGGTACCAGAGAAGGAATAGAGTTTAGTAATAACCACACCAAAGCAGAAAAACAAAAAAGAACAAATTGACCACATACCTAGTCAAAAACAGTACAGATTTATTAAGGAATATAGTTTATCCTGCACTTCCCTACCTTGGAATTTTTTCAAGGTTATAATGCCAAAAGTGAGCCTGTAAGATCCCTCATTTTGGGTGAAAAGAATCTTCAATATAACCTTTTATGACTTTAGGTCTATGGGATTATTATATATTTTGTTATATAAGAAAATATGAACCTGGTCCAATAGTCTGGCAGTTGTTCAGAAAACTCAGGGTACAAGCCATTGATGAGCGACTTCCTGTGCTACAGGGTTTGATTCCTATGGTCTTCACTTAGCTAGAATGTGAAACTGAGCAAGAATTTAATCAGTTCTTTGGGTCAGTTGGGAATTTGTGCTAGACTCCTTAATGGTCTCCTGGACTGCATGGCTAATGACTACCTATTAATCTGTTAATACCCTTCAACTGTTAAGAATTTAAAGGAATGCCTCTAATGTATTTCATACTTACTCTAACCATCATAAAATTGTAAATAATTTTGAGAATGTTCAAGTTAATAGTATTAACTTTTAAAAAGTGCCCCGAATTTGGGGCCATTACTTTTTGATTTGTCTGTAACATTGGATATAATAGCTGAAAGGTATGTCTGTTTGTAAGTTTAGAAATGAGTACAGATGAGAACTTCATAGTATGCTTTGGTTTTGTGGAAAGAACATTTTGTCTTCTGCGTAGCACTAGCTTAGTGTAAGCAATTCCTTGAGGGACTTCTACTACAGTGTGAAGACATTTATTCAGAGACAGACTTTTTGAATGGGGGATCACATACCTTTCAGCTTTGGTAATCTGGAAATAATAGCATATGTAAAGGGATGCTAGGGTGAAGATCTCTTCTATGGAGGATAGTATGCTCTGCCCCATCTGTTAAAAAGTTGGTGGTAACGCCATTTGAACATTTTTGCTTGAGAAGCCTAACTTCAAATAAAAACTGTCCAGATGTTGACAAAAATGATAAATTTTTCATCTCAATGGGACATTTTTCAAAGTCCTGATAATGGAGAGGGGCAATGATATGAATAGATATGAATGATGCATTATTTTTCATTTTTTTGCAGGAAAATGGCTTATGTTGGAGGAGCTTGCTTCTAATTTTTCCCCAGTCTTTTTGTGCTCCCTTATAACTTTCTATTTTGAATTAATTACAGGGGATTGAAAAAATTATTTTTTCCTGCCCACTTTTTGTTTTATCCTGCTTTTCTTTTGGGGAGGGGCTAAGACAATATTTTGAAGATTTAAATCAAACATGATTTTTAGGGTTCAAGGTATCATCCAATAGAGCTACTTGCTCCAGTTAATCATGATGAAGAAGACATTATCTTCCTGAAATCTGGAAAATCTCATACATCATACCTCTACACAAAGGGGGTAGGTAACTCTAAAGAGTTAACAAACTATCGGCCCATAGCAATACTCTCACCTCTGTCCAAAATATTAGAAAGATGTGTACACTCACAATTTATGGATTACCTCAACACTCATAACCTTCTTAAAAACACTCAACACGGTTTCAGGCCCTATTGCAGCACCACAATTGCACTTATGTCATTCACTCACAGTTAATAACCACAGAAATAATGGTAACTATGTCTCTGCTGTCTTTCTTGGCCTCTCCAAGGCTTTTGATATGGTCAACCACAACAAGCTGATGAACTCCCTTTCCGAACTAAATATTAGTAATACTATCATGTCCTGGTTCCAAAGCTATTTGTCAGGTAGGCAGCAAGCAGTACAATGGAGGCAGGAACTCTCACCTTCTTTTACCAGTCACTCTTGGAGTTCCCCAAGGCTCCATCCTTGAGCCTTTACTCTTCTCTGTCTTCATTAATAACCTTCATACTTCTACTCTAGAAGCCTCAGTCATCCAATACGCGGATGACTCAACAGGAATCTGCTCTTCTCCTTCCCTCCAAGAACTGCAGGACCAAAACACAGGCCTCCTTCCTCTCCATGGAAAAACTGCTTACCAGCTCTCAATTAATACTTAATCCCAATAAAACTAATCTTCTCATCTTCTGCCCACTAATCACTCTTCTCCCCCTCCACCCTCATTTACTACCCTTTTTAACAACAATACATCCATCTCACCAGTCACACACAGCAAATTCCTAGGCATAGAAACTGACTGCAACATGGAGTTTGATACTCGCATTTCACTCACCATAGAGAAAGTACACAAAAACTGGGGGGACTATATAGAAACAAAACATTCCTCACAAATAGTACCAGAGCTAAATTAGCAGAAACACATCTCATCTCCACACTTCTGTATGCCTCTCCCATCCTCACTAATGTCAGAAAATCAGAATTATCCAAACTTGACACCTGCTTTAACCAAATTGCAAGCTTCGCAACCAACAGCCCCAATAAAACTCACCACTGCACTGCCCTTAAACAACTCAATTGGCTTGAACTCCCCCTTCTCCTTCTCTATAACCAGCTCATACTAACATATAAGACATTCGACTACCCCCAAAAAGCTCTGTACTACAAAACCTAATACACTCTCATACTAATACTAGGGTTTTACACTCCAGAAACAATCTGCTTCTTCAGATCACTAAGTCCAATAACTCTGCAGGAGCCTCCTTCTACTCTAACTATATTTCGAGAAAATGGAACTCTCTGCCCCCATAACAGGCACAACATCTTTATCTCAGTTCAGGAAATCTCTAAAAACATACCTGCAAATTAACTGGATGTGCTACTGTGACACCCAGGCTAATCTTTCTCCATCTTTTAGGCTGACCCCCCCCCCGTCAAATCTCCCCCCTCTTTGTCATTCATTAGACATTAGATTTCTCTTTTTATTGTTTGTCTCAATTCTCTATGTTCACTTTTCTTCCATATTCCCTCTCCCACTTCCAAAAGTATGTTAATTATGTACAACCTATAATTTTGTATCAGTCTGTATATTTCTAAAGACATACTGTTCACTGTATAATATTATCTTAACTTTCTTATGCTTTATTGATATGTAAATAAATCTCATCCTTGTCTTATAATGAATTAGTAACGTGCTGTAACTGGAGCCTTTCTCCCTGGGCCTCTGCTGAAAAAGGACTTGTGTCCAGTCGGACTATCCCGGTTAACAAATGTAAAATAAAATAAAATAAAATAAATAAAATAAATTATCTGACATTGCCCCTCTCATACATGTATCAGTGACATCATAATTACATCAGGTGCATGAACTGGGATGGGTGGCTGTAGTCATTAGTATGGTAGAGAATTGGGGGATTAGGGGGCTGTATATGGCATTAATTATGGCTCATAGATACAAAGGGGAGAGGAAAAGGTATCCTTAACTATGACCTTCACACAGTATAATATCCGCACCCACTAAATTACATGTTTTGCCCACAGATGCCCACAGGTGTTTATGTACTAGCATGGGCACTCAAGGGAAGCAGTGGCTGTAATAATTCAAAGCCCAAGAGAACAAAGTGCTACTGCACTTCCTACTCACACATGGTATGCCTGTCCTGGTCAAGGCCACACTGCGATCAGATTTTTCTGGGTGTGTTGCAGGATGTGAATGCTGTGGGTAGCCATAATAAGTCTTTGAAACAGGTCTGATAAAGGGTTAATAACATTACAGTCTATGCAAAGGAAAGGGCACAGGACATTGTGACAGATAGATCCATTAAGTGCATCACCAACACTGCAGCATATCACAGAGGCTGACAATTTTGGTCTCACTCACTGGCTGGGGTATAGTCACCCTTCATTTCTGCTGGTGGCTTGGATGTAGGAGCTAGGCTAGCACCAACCACCCATGTGTCTGTTGGAAATGTGCCAGTTTAGTGATGTCCATTACAGCACAGTATAGCACACTCCCCTGCATTTGAAGGCAGTGATGACCAAGGTCCACCTTCATATTTGTCTTTTCAGGCACCTCTGGTATGTAACAGTGACAACCTACTTGATAATGTTTGTATGTCAAATTATGCTATAGCTGTACTTTTGCTGTAGCTCTAATCTGTTGTACTATGTATGAAAAGGGGGATTTTAGAGGATATGTGTGGGCATACAGTGTTATTATGTTTGTTCCTGCTTCATAGGTTCTACTGATGAAGGATCCTGTACAGCAGGACGACATATGGCTAATATCATTGGGTCACCTGTGGCTGATGATGGCAACATGCAAGTGTCACAGACTAATGACACAGTGACACCATGTGCAACACTACAGGGGAGGGGTCACCAATATCCACCATAACAGCTACCCCTATAGAGGTACAGGCTGAACACACAGCCTCTATATGGCATAATGGGAGCTTCCACTTGAAAGTCCTATCTGTGCCTCCAGCACACCCAGTATCTGAAATATGCAACAACTCTGAAATGTGCATACCCACCATAGATGATAGACATTGGGAGAGTCAGGCACTGCCATGACTTCAGGACCATCCCTAATATGGCTGATATACATGACAGTGACCAGCAGATGTGCAGGTCAGTGATCCAGGCACAATCATTTGTTATACACGAGTGGACACAGTGTATTCCAGGATGTACAACAAGTGGAAAGTAAAATGAAATACATGGACAGGGAGCAGACAACATTGCTAAGGTCACTGGTGGCAAATATTGCCTCCAGTAACAACTCCATGAGAAACATTACAACCTGCCTGCAATCTGCCTCCATAACCTATGCTTTCCATTCCTTTGGGAAGGTCAGGCTAGAGGGAGGATAAACACATACTGTTCCAAGTCAAACTGCTGAACCCATTGGAAAGCACACTTGCTATCATCTGTAAGCACACAGACTGATGCACCTAGTTATGGGCATTGTCCAGTTCACGGCTGCAGGCACTCACTTGGTTTAAGATCTTAGAGGTCACCTCAGGCTGCCCATGCATGTTCATGTAGTTCTGCCACCTTTATGTCATCTTTGGACACACAGTTTGCCACCCATAGTTGTGGTCAGTGATCGCTTCATTAGTAATATCTCTCATCAGGAAAAGTCCCACTGTATAACCCATCAGTGTGTAAACTCATGGACCCATAGTTCAACAACTTCCCCATCACAGACCACATTAAGCCCCGACAGTGTAAGCCAGTGCAGTGGACACGACCAGTGGTACTGCTGTGGCAGCCTGACCACTGGAGGATGTGATCTCTGATTCTCCACAACCTCTCAGAATATGTGGCTACTGTTTTCACCACCTATGACTCTACTCCATCTCATAATGATGCAGTAACCTGTCTGTATGTCCCACTCACCACATGATAACTACTGTGCCTTGCCCACCCCCTAACTTGTCTGGGTATGGTTATGCCCAATATTACTGCTTTGCATACCTGAGATGTAATAATGCATTCATCATTTTACTCTGTTTTCTGTGTATGGCCTCTATACTTGTAAACACTGTCTCTTTTCCAGTGCTGTTTCCACCACTGCCTTGGCTGTGTTACTGTCTTCCTCATTTGACTTTCCACCCTGCCCTTCTACTTCTGGCACAACTAGTGTGGA